>NW_026705555.1:300000-597695 GCF_029867415.1 Vicia villosa | reverse complement strand
AAGAAGTCAAGATTGGGGCGCTGCTTGGTCAAGATGTTAAGAAGAGGATGGTAGAGCTTCTTAAAGAGTATGTTGACATTTTTGCGTGGTCCTACCAAGATATGCCTGGGCTGGACACAGATATTGTAGAGCATCGTTTGCCGTTGAAACCAGAATGTCCTCCTGTCAAGCAAAAGCTAAGAAGAAGTCATCCTGATATGGCGGAAAAGATCAAGAATGAGGTCTTGAAGCAGATTGACGCAGGTTTCCTTGTCACTTCTGTATATCCTCAATGGATTGCCAATATTGTGCCTGTTCCGAAGAAAGACGGAAAAGTTTGCATGTGCGTTGATTATAGAGATTTGAACAAAGCCAGTCTGAAAGATGATTTTCCTTTACCTCACATTGACATGTTGGTAGATAGTACGGCAAAGTTTGAGGTTTTCTCCTTCATGGATGGATTTTCAGGATACAATCAGATTAAGATGGCACCTGAAGACATGGAAAAGACAACCTTTATTACGCCATGGGGGACATTCTGTTACAAAGTGATGCCTTTTGGGTTGAAGAATGCTGGCGCGACATATCAAAGGGCCATGACCACTCTTTTCCATGATATGATGCACAAAGAAATTGAGGTTTATGTGGATGACATGATTGCCAAATCCCAGTCAGAGGAAGGGCACATGGAGGATCTGTTAAAGTTGTTTCAGCGTTTGAGAAAGTATCGTCTCCGCTTAAATCCAAATAAATGCACTTTTGGTGTCCGTTCTGGAAAATTATTGGGTTTCATTGTCAGTAAGAGAGGAATTGAAGTAGATCCTGATAAAGTCAAAGCAATTCAGGAAATGCCAGCACCAAAGACTGAGAAACAAGTGAGAGGTTTCCTCGGACGTTTGAATTATATCTCCAGGTTCATTTCCAATATGACTGCAACCTGTGAGCCAATCTTCAAGTTGTTAAAGAAAAATCAGGGATGTGTGTGGAATGAAGATTGTCAGAAAGCTTTTGACAACATCAAAGAATATCTGCTTGAACCTCCCATTCTGCTCCCTCCAGCTGAGGGAAGGCCTTTGATTATGTACCTCACAGTGCTTGAAAATTCATTGGGATGTGTGTTGGGTCAGCATGACGAGTCAGGTCGAAAAGAGTATGCAATATACTACCTTAGCAAAAAGTTTACCGAGTGCGAAACAAGATACTCGCTGCTTGAGAAAACTTGCTGTGCTTTGGTGTGGGCTGCTCGCCGACCGAGACAATATATGTTGAACCACACCACCCTATTGATCTCCAAAATTGATCCAATTAAGTATGTATTTCAGAAACCTGCATTAACTGGACGGATCGCTCGCTGGCAAATGTTGTTATCAGAATATGATATTGAATATCGAGCTCAGAAAGCTGTGAAAGGAAGTGTGTTGGCAGAGTACCTCGCTCACCAACCAATTGATGATCATCAATCTATCAGAATGGACTTCCCAGATGAAGATATAATGTATTTGAGAGCTCAGGATTGGGATGAACCATTGCCAGAAGAAGGACCAGATCCTGAATCCAAGTGGGGTTTAATTTTTGATGGAGCTTCTAACATTCATGGCCATGGAATTGGCGCCATTATTGTTACTCCACATGGGTCACATGTACCTTTCACTGCAAGGATATGTTTTGATTGCACAAATAATATTGCTGAGTATGAAGCTTGCATCATGGGGCTTGAAGAGGCCATTAATCTGAGAAGTAAGATTCTTGATGTTTATGGAGATTTTGCGCTTGTGATTAATCAGATTAAAGGAGAATGGGAAACTCGTCATCCTGGTTTGATCCCTTACAAAGATTACGCCAGAAGGCTGTTGACATTCTTTAACAAAGTTGAATTCCACCACATCCCTCGAGATGAGAATCAGATGGCTGATGCTTTAGCCACATTGTCCTCCATGTACAAAGTGAACTTCCATAATGAGGAACCTCAGATTACGATCAGGCGTCTTGATAGACCTGCTCATGTATTTGTAGTTGAGGAATCAACAGATGAAAAGCCTTGGTATTTCGATATTAAACACTTCCTTCAGACTCAAGAGTACCCACTTGGGGCATCAAATAAGGATAAGAAAACTTTGAGGAGATTGGCTGGCAGTTTCTTCATCAATGCTGATGTTTTGTATAAAAGGAATTATGACATGGTTTTGCTCAGATGCGTGGATAGACACGAAGCAGACATGTTGATGCATGAAATCCATGAAGGTTCTTTAGGCAAATGATAAAAATATGATAAAGGCAAATCCCAAATGGGGGAACAAGTTAACCAGGTTAATAGAATGAATAAAGGCAAGGAAAATAGTATAAGGCAAACAAAAAGTTTTGAAAAGAGGGTAAACCCTGATTTTTTAGTAAAGGTTTTTGAAGAAAGAAGATAAATAAAATTAAAAATAAAAAGAAAAGGTTTTTTGAAAACGTCAGGGTAAATCCTGATTTTTTAGGGAATGAGGTTTTATGAAAAAAAAAACACTAGGTTAATGGACGACACCTACCTAAGACCCCTATGGCTACTAGGGTTTTCATTTAGTCGAGGCTAGGCAAACCTTAAAAATTAATTGTTGGTTTTTAACCTAATTAATTTTAAAATCGGCTAATCCTGATTAAATTATTTTTATGAACGCTAAATTAATTTTAAATTAACCTAAATTAATTAAGCCTAATTTTTAAACTTAATAGCCTAATTTTTAAACTAATTAATTATTAAACCTAAATTAAATTAATTAATTGAAAAAATAAAAAAGGTTAATTTTAACTAAAAAAAAAATTTGAATGATAAAAAAAAAAGTCATTTTAAGAAAAAAGGTTTTTTTATGAAGGGGAAAAGTTTAAAATAAATAAACAAACAAAATAAATAAAATAAAATATAAAAAAACTATGAAGAAACCTGGCAACGATTCTGTGTGGCGCGTTTGAGAGGTCCATGGTGTGCCATCTGGCTCATAGGCGTTAGATCTGAATGGGTGAGCCTCTGAGGCTCAGATATGAGGTTGCACCGTGAGATTCCATAGACGCCACGCACTGAATCACGAAAATTGTTGTTTCATAAAAAAGATAAGAGAGCGAGGAATCGAACCCGGGAGGCTGGAGTCATAGGCGCACGCACATTAACATCTGAGCTGGACAATTTATCTGTAATTGGAACAGAACGCATGAAATATATATGAAAACGAATTCCTTATCACTGAAAAACGGGCGCGGCCCCATCAATTTTGAAACGAACCAACAATTGACTGCCACGCAGTCATCTTTTTCATCTTCTGGAACCAGTCCCTTCTAGTTACGAGCCAGCCCCTGTTTTGCTACGAAATTGGACGTAGGAAATACACCTGTAAACACAAAACTCGCAACCACACCAAATAAATTCCAGAAAAAATGATGGTTAAACTCAGTATCTCTGTTTGAACACATTGGTGCCCTTGGTTTGGGCCAATTTTACCTATACTAACAGACCCCAAATTTGAAGCTTCCAAACCTAACAATGGTGGATCCTGGATCCTGCACTTAAACTCGAATTAAACCATTCAAATACATTGCAAACCTCATTACTAACACGAATATATGATCAAAACATATTTATGTTAAGTAATTGAATGAAATCGACTTAAAAAAAATGAGACACGAACCGTGTGTTCCAAGGCCGTTTCTGCGTATTGGGATTGAGGGAGATGATGTGATTATATCCAGAAAGCTTCGATGAGTTGATTATGATACTCTATTTTGCTTGAATCAGTATATAACCTTGACTGCTATACACACTTTATTCATGATTTTTTTGTCCTCAAGGGTGAGAAACTGACTGCACCTCCAACTCCCCTAATGCTTTGGCCGAGTTAGGTATTTGTAGAGGACTGAATTAGGGTCTAAATTCTGAGCTGAATCTCTTTGAATCGACAATTGGAAATTTTATGCAAATTCATTTGTAAATCTTCCTTAATATATCCAATTTCAATCCAATCTTACCAATTGCCATTAGCACGAAATTTGACATAATATGTGGTGTGATTGATGATTGAAATTGATCAAAATAATATCTCCAATCAAATCTTTGATTTACATGAATTATATCACTTTTAAATGAATGAAAAATTCATATAAAATCAAATAAATTTTAATAATTTGTGGAAATTGGATTGGATATCTTTGGTAACTTGCGGAACATGATTGGATCATAAAAAGTTAGGACCCTTTGCAAGAAAATCCATTTTGAAGTCCTTTTGTTTCACATTTTTCTCTCAAAATTGTCCAACTTTGACAAGGCATATCTCCCTCAATTTTTAAGATATGGAAGAGTTCTCGGACTTTTTGGAAACCTCAAGAGGTCCTCTACAAGCCACTTTGGAACCTTTTATTCATTTGGGGATTTTATCTTGATGATATGGTCTTTGATAGAAAACAGCTTTTCGGGAGCTTCTAGAAGGACCTGTAATGTTTTGGCTTATATCTCTTATGCGGAAGCATTTCTTGACCTTGAGCCCAACATTAAAGTTGTAGAGAATGAAATTTCCTTAAGAATAGGCTTTGGATGGGCAATTTCTGATAAAGTATGAAAGAGATATGATCAGTCAAAGTTGGGTTGACTTTCTCCTATAAACCCTAATTTAGTAACTTGGACATTTGTGGATTTTTGATCTTTCCTTGATGAATCATGATCAACCCTTGATCAAATGATGAATGTGACTTCAAAATATTGATGTTGACCAAAAATCAGAAATTTTAACTGTAATTTGACCATAGTTGACTTTTAGGTCCAATTGGTCGATTGTTGACCATTTGAGCAGTTGACTGAGCAATCTTATGAATCAGAGCTTGAAACTTAGCATGAGGATCTTTTGAATCATATGAGAGGCCATGTGTAACACCCTTCTAAAACCCCACGGAATAACAAATAAAATTCAGAGTATAACATGAAAAGGGTATTACAACTTCAAAATATTTAAAACATTAAGCCATGTCATGCCTTATGAGGAACTTCAGAACACATTATTCAGTAATCATGTTAACACAGCGGAAAATAATTCAAAACTGAATAACATAAAACATCGGTATTCAACATCAAGAATTTACCGATTTAACACAAACAAAACATCATTCTAACATAAGAAATAATCCATCAAACAATACTAAAATAAACGTCCCCTAGTGTTACAAGATCAGAGCATGACCCGACACAACCGACTAAATGAAGTAACTCTACGAGTTATCCTCACCAAGCACAAGCCGCTACTCCTTAATCTGAAAAATATCAATAGTAAGGGTGAGACATATCACAATTAAACTATATTATAAGTTCATAACGACAAAACATCATAAGCAGATTATTCGCCCAACTGCAACATATTTAGATTATTATTAGATAATCCATCAATAGTTACGAAAAAGACAATCGATTACATCACCACTACATAACACTGGAAATCTTCCAATCATGTTATAACAATACAAATATAAATGCAATGGCTCTATGCATACAATTATTATTCACCCGATCATCACATGTATTTCAGATACACAATAGTTAATTAAACACACAACCATTCACATCAAACACATACGAATTATAACATTGGACAACTTCCATTAATGTTATAATTATACACAACAACCTAATGCAATGCAACTAATGCATGTGGTACCAATCATGGGACGAACCCATCTCACCGATCCACCACCATAAAGATTCTGCTACTTCTCTCACTAATTCCATACAATGGGAATTAGCTACCGCTGTCCCACCACCATAAGGGATACAACCCACAACATGATTATGAAATACATGCATCAACCTTAACATGCACATCATCAACATCCACCAACGATTCATAATCATTCATCCATAACACACAAAGCATACTCATATCACAACCATTGAATATTCACCACAACATAATACATTTAACACAGAAACATATCATCACCACAACAATCACATAGCCTCTATCAATCACAAATGACATATTGCATAAAAGACAATCAATGTCATCCTCAAGAACCACCAAAACAACATCTACATTTGATAACTTAAGCCTCATGTATACATACAATTACCAAAAACATATGCAATTAAGAATTATCTATGCGATTCTGATATTTACGCACATCACCATAATTCAACATATTGAATTATCCACCACTTGTAAAATATGTATTTATCACATAATAATCACAACAATGCATAAAATTTATCATTCATCAATTCCATGTATCACAATTAGCACATAGTACACAACACCAATACATATTGTTCTTAAATAACATTATTCCATGACATACACATATACAATTACATGTCATTTTCACAACCACATAATAATTAAATCATCTAGTGCTAATCAATTTATTTTCATCAAAAAGAGCATTTTGTTAGCTTCGTGACGCTTCGAACGGCACCCAAAACAGACTTACGGATCAACAGTTATGAATTTTAAAAGTTTTGAAAAAAATTGCCAACACAGTGATGTAACGGGTTACATCATTCATGTAATCGGTTACATCAGTTCCAGTAGTGAAAATACCCCATTTTTCTTTGATGTAATCGGTTACCTCAACCATGTAACCGGTTACATCACCCAAAAATCCCCAAAAGTTGCATTTTTCCATCATTTTTCACATAGGTAACCGGTTACCTCAACCATGTAACCGGTTACATCACGGAAGAAGTGTCAAAATCTGTATTTTTCTTCTGTTACGGGAAAATCATTATAAGTCCTAATTCTTCAAGTTCAATACCAGCATTATGTAATTATTCAAATACACACATCAATTCTATCCATTGTACATAAATCATACATCATTCATGTCATCACAAACACATCAAATTTGCCCTATAGGTTCCAAAACCCCAAAAATTCCCAAAATCTAACACACATCCAATTTAGATACAAAACCTACATAATCAATCCTATCATCATTAAACTGATAATATAGGCTAAATGGATTAGTCACCCCTTACCTTAGCCAAGAACCTTGAATTCTTCTCTTCCTCCTCTTCTCCCCTTTCACGTTCCTTCTCTTTTCCTCTTTTGCTTCTCCTTTTTTCCTTATTTTCACAATTTCTCTATTTTATAAAAAAATAGGATAATTAGTTAGTAATGCCTCTCCATTGGCACCTCCCCTTTTACTAACTACGTCACGGCCCAATAACAATAATTCCCATAATTCTTCCAAAATCCAATTTTAATTACTAAATAATTAAATAATTTCCAAATAATTAATTTAACTTAATTAAATTAATTTATGAAATTACGGGGTGTTACACCATGGAGTCCACTTGAGGTATCAGGAACTAATTTTACTTTGAGAAGATCAAAACCCTAGTTTGAGGGTTGTTGTTTAGGAGAGTGTACATTCAGTCAAGTCCTGAGCCTTTGATATTCAAATGAGCTTGAGGATGAAAATATGGTGGGAAAATTTTGGGGTATGACAGCTGCCCCTGTTCAATCTTCTTAAACCTGAGGATGTAGATTGGCTTGTGTGCCTATCGGAATCTGAAGGTGGAAGAGGATTGAACACTAGAATACCAAGAAATTTTCCCTTGCTGATGGTGAAGGGACTTTTCGAAGATGGGCTTAAAGATGCCACCAAGTTATTGAGAGAATTGATTGAGATGGGCTTGAAAGATGCCATCTGGATGTTAGGAGACTTTGTTAGAACAAGAATTGTTCTGATCAATATTCTTAGTTTTGATGATAACAATGTATATGAATTTTGTATAAGACAATGTGGTACTCTAATCCTATGCATTTTCCATTTCAGGAAATATATGATGAGTATGCACAATTCAGCACAAGAAGCACTGACTCAGAAGGTTCAAGTATGCAACATCAGAACATGCTCTCGCAAGACATCAGAAGATGGTCAAGCAGAATCAGAACATGGTCTATTGAAGCATCAGAAGAACTTGAGTTCAGAAGCAGAAGCACTGAAGTTCTTATGGTATCACGCTAGAAGCACTTCAAAGTCAGAAGACAAGAAGATGCTTTGCACCAAGCTGTTTGACTTTGATTAATTCAAATGTTGTATCTACAAGATCAGATCAGAAGCAAGTACAAGAAGGCAGGCTACGCTTACTGACAAAAGGAACGTTAAAAGCTATTAAAGTCAAAGTCAGTTAAAGTAGGAAAAGCAAGGCTCGAGGTAGTTGACAAAAGAGTGAAACATTAAATGCAATGCTGTACGGATCATGCAACGCATTAAATGCTCCCAACAGCCATCTTCTCAAAACGCCTATAAATAGTGAAGTTCTGATCAGAAGCAAGGTTACCAATATACGAACAACTCTTTCAATCTTGCTGAAACGCTGCTGAATCAAAAGCTATCAAACTTCATCTTCAACCTCACATTACTTTTGTAATATCTTAGTGAGATTTAAGCTTAGAACTTAAGAGAAACAACACAGTTGTGATTATAGCTTATTAAGAAGCATTGTAATACTCTTTTAAGAATTTGTTTATGTAATACAGTGAACTGACTTTATATCGAAATGTCGCGGATAGCAAGAGTCGCCACCAACTTTTATTTTATCCAAATTAATCAGAAAGGCTAAAAGAACAGGAAAAACCTTTTTAAAAGAAACTGAGTACGGGGGGTAATTTATGCAAAGGGAAGGTTTAAAAAACACCCTCTGCATCCATGGTTTTCCATGGGCTCTTAATTGCTTTGCTCTTTTTCGTTCAGAAATGTAGAAGAAGTGAATACGGACTTTAGCTCGTAAATGAGCGTAGCCATTTTGAAGGTTTATGAGAAAGAATATGAAAATGTTTTTTAGCCAGAGCAAGGCAATTAGGGGCAATTACCTTAATAATGTAGAAAATTAGTTCTTTTAGCCTTTCAGGGTGAAAGGGTCTATCCATGCCATAAGAGGGCAGGAAGCCTTTCATTTGGAGATTGAAGGATCGTCGCAATATTGTTCGCAATAAGACTGTCCCATGCCATAGAGAGGCAGGTAGTCTAAGGGAAGGATCAGAATAGCCTTTCGTAGGCATCCAGAGGATACCTCAGCCTTTCGTAGACAACTTCCGAGGGACGAGATCATATTAGTGTATCGAAGGCAGCATCATTAAAGACCTATGATCTTTGCATAATCGAGGCAACATGGCTGAGGTATCCTCGTATTCGAGGGACATGGCTATTCTGCAAAGAAACACAAGGCAACAGGCAACAGGCAACAGGCAACAAGGCAACAAGAGGGGTTACCAAAAGGTGTGCGTGGGTGCAACAATCACGTGATTAATTCAGATATTTATCTTATAAAAATTAAATGACTCTAAGTTCAATTTCGAGGTTATCACTCCCTAGGGTTACTAACCACGCAATAGCATAAACAATATAATTAAAGCAATATGGGGAAGGGGAAAAAGAAACCAGCGGGGGGAAAGGGAGAATGAAACCAGCGGGTTTGCCATAAGTAATAATTAGGCAAAAAATAAAAAAAGTATTAGAGTTTAGGGTTACCGACTATTTGAGCTTTGGCGGTTGGCAAACCCTGAAAATCGAAAAAGAAGAAATATACAAGAAGGAATGAGTGTATTATTAATTCAAATAATAATTAGGGTTAACCCTATAAAAATCAAAAAAAAAGGGAAAGGAAAATAATAATAAAAAAAGTATGAAAAGGACTTAGCTTTTTGATTTGATCTGATATGGTTGGCAGTCGGAGGTAGCCTCGGGGTTAACCCTGAAAAATGGGAAAAAATAAATAAAAGACGTGAGTGCAAAAGAGTCCATTGACTTTCGAGGTTTTTACCCTGTCATACCCCAATTTTTGACCCTAAGATCATACATCAATTGCATTCAATCATCAATCAAAAGCACCATTGTGAGGCTTTGTCTTTGATACTGTGATTATCTCTGAGGGGAATCATCAAGCACTTTTAGATTTTTATTTGTTTAGTGCTAACCAAAAATCAAAAAAATATGTGTTTTGTCTCTTTTGTTTATATTTTACAGGTGAAAGATCGGGCAAAAGTCAAAACAGTGCAAGAAAACAATTTTTGAAAATTTGAAGGTGGAAATCGATTTACCCCTGTGGGAAATCGATTTCCTGTGCGCAAAATTCAAAAAAATATAAGGAGGGAAGATTGACATCATTTTGGCACCTTTTATTTGATCATTTTACCAATTTTCCACCTCATCAAAATTAACTCCTTCATTAAACCCACTTAAACATCATTTTACCATTTAAATCCCACTTTAATTACCAATTAACCACAAATTAATTACCAAACACAAAAAGACCAATTTGCCACTACTCTTGCTCCAATTCTATAAATAGAGACCTCTACTCTCTCATTTCTCAAGCTTTGAGAGCCAAAAAACCCCTTGCAATTTCTCTTCTCATCCCTACCAAATTCACCAAAGCTCTTTGTTCTTTCATAAAGTTTGTGAGTCACACCTTGAACCTCATAAACTTTGAGCTAAACCACCATCCATTTCACTCTTTTTTCTTCAATTGTTGAGAGATCAAGATTTGTGTTGGTGATTATTGAAGTGGATCTAAGTTTTGTTCAAGAATTGGTAATTTTCATCATCTTTTTCATCTACCATAATGTGATTCTTTGTTGTTTGTATTCAATGCATCTTTGATGCTATATTGGTCCTATTTGATGGTGATTTGATGGAAAATTCGTGCTCCAATGGATATGTGATCATAAGGTGTTTGTATGTTTGCCTAAATCAAGTTTCAAAGTTCATAATGCTGTTTTTTTGAAAACTGTGCGCAGGAAATCGATTTCCTACAGAGGGAAATCGATTTCCACTCTGTTTTTTGCGCCAGATCTGAATTCTGCAGGCAGGAAATCGATTTCCTACAGAGGTAAATCGATTTCTAGTGAGGCAGAATGCTTGTTTTTGCTATTTTTAACTTGTTTTTGGTTCTAACTCTTCTTCTACTCCATTCTTTTGATATTTTCTTTGAATCACAAACTAGAGGCCTAATTTCTCTCTAATTTCAATGGACTTAGGGCGTCGATAGGATGAGAATCCAAATCCGCAAAATTATGTGATTGAAATTATGGATGAAAGGAGCTTTTAATGTGGTTCCATCTTTTGTTTCTCTTTATTTTGATCGATGAAAGTCTTAACACTTTGAGAATTCTTATGGATTCTTGGTAAAGACTAGATCACTCACCATTTTTCTTTTCGTGCGGTATTGCTTTCGGAGAATGATCTACATATCATTCCTCTCGCATGCATTAGCACATAAAGTTTTGACCGGCCTCGTTGTAGGGTGATTTCTACATAAATCACTTGGCGATCTGCTTAACATAGCGCAATATTTCGTGTCCCAAATCAAAAAGATCAAACATGGAAGAGAATTGTATGCGGTTGATTTAAGACTTATGAGGGTTTATCGTGTAGTCGCTATGATTTTATCAAGCTTCTGATAAATGTTCATTGAATTTAAATCCGAGTACATCCTTCACTCACCATCGATCTTTATTACTAACTTTGATAACATACTTGACAAGTTTCAAGATGGTTATCTTTAACATCTAACAACTGACTTTAATTTTCGCACTTTATTATACCGCTCTTTATATTTCTCGCTTTATCGCTTTATTTTATCATTTCATCATATTTACATTCCGCTATTTTCTCTTTGTCCATTTGGACATATGTTTATATTTCCGCCATTTTCTCTTTGTCCACTTGGACCATACTTTACTTTTATGCTAAAATACTAATAAATAACAAAAATCTAAAAAACACCTAAGGCTCTCTTTTGGACTATTGGTTACTATCCCTAGCATTTTGGAGATTCGGACTTTTGGACTTAGCGCCTCTGGACCCTTATTCTGTTAATTACTCTGCTGTTATTCTGTCTGTCTGGCATTGGATTGTTGTCTGTTTATGTGTGCAGGTATTTCCTTGAAAGCCCTTGATGGTTAATTCCAAGGCACTGATTTAAGGATTTTACCCGAAAACAGCCGTTACTCTGCCCGATTTTCGCCAGAATTTTAATGTGCTTAATGCAAAGTGGTGCTAAGATAATAAATTCATCTGGATCCCCAAGTGATAATGTTGGTTTAGTATTTGATATTCCAAAGGAAGGGAAATCTACCTTGACTCATAATGTCAAGTGTTGGCTTCTTATTTCGGTTAGACCGTTTCTTTCCTTAGCTTTTATTTTACGCAATAGGATAGCCTCTTCATCTCCTCCCATTCTTAAATTTTCAAAATCTTCTCCCTTTTTCAAAAACCTTCTTATGTTTGCAATCTTTTCAAAACCTTTTTCTTAAAAAATATCTTTTGCCTTCAATGGCCTTTTTCTTCAAAAAGTTTAGACACCGTTAATTGTCGAAATGAGTGGTTATACCCCACGATTTTGAAATTGATTGATATATTGAGATCTTTTCCGCGTGAGAGAGCTAGTGGCATACTCGTTGATTTTATCCGAGTTGGAGCCCTTCTTTCATTTGCGATGCAAAGAACTCGTTTGTTCTCATGCTCAAGATCAATGGCTGAGTATTTCTCTCCAACGACGATAAAGTGTTTATTCGTTTTAAAAGAAATGTTTTCCCTTTAAGCGGAACTACGTTAGCTCTGACTTCTCCATTGCACCGAGGAGGTATGTAGGCCCAAAGCTTAACGCTTTGCCGAGCTTATTTCAAAAATAAAACAAACCGTTTTTTTAGCACACACGACACAGATTTTCAAAAAGGTTCCTGTGGAGTACCACAGATATGAGGGGTGCTTTAAACCTTCCCCTTGTATAATCTGTTAGAACAAGATTTGTTCTTATCAATTATCTTAGTTTTGATGATAACAATAATATGAATTTTGCTTAAGATAATATGGTACTCTAATCCAATGCAATTTCCCTTTCAGGAAATATATATAAAGAGTACGCATAATTCAGCGCTCAGAAGTTGTGTCTCAAATGGTTCAGCATGCAACATCAGAACATGGTCTGGCAAGACATCAGAAGATGGTCGAAGCAGAATCAGAACATGGGTCTATGGAAGCATCAGAAGAACATGAGATCAGAAGCACTGAAGATCAGAAGATGGTATCACGCAACAGAAGCACTTCAAGATCAGAAGATCAGAAGATGCTATGCACCAAGCTGTTTTGACTCTGATGATATTCAAACGTCGTATTCACAAACATCAGATCAGAAGGAAGTACAGGTGGCAGACTACGCTGACTGACAAAAGGAACGTTAAAGCTACTAAAGGCAACGTCAGTAGACACAGCGTGAACAAGGCTCGAGGTAGTTGACAAAAGCGTATAACATTAAATGCAATGCTGTACGGAACACGCAAAGCATTAAATGCACTCAACGGTCATCTTCTCAACGCCTATAAATATGAAGTTCTGATGAGAAGCAAGGTTACCAATTCTTAACAACTCTGAACGAAAATAAACTTGCTGAAACGCTATTCAATCAAAGCTCAGAATCTTCATCAACTCACTACATTGCTGTTGTAATATCTTAGTGAGATTAAGCTTAAACGTTAAGAGAAATATCACAGTTGTGATTATCGCTTTTAAGAAGCATTTGTAATACTCTTAGAATTACATTAAGTTGTAAGGAACTAGAGTGATCGTGTGATCAGTATACTCTAGGAAGTCTTAGCAGTTGGCTGAGCAGTTTGTAACTAGAGTGATCAGGTTGATCAGTAGACTCTAGAAAAGTCTTAGAAGTTGTCTAAGCAGTTGTTCCTGGAGTGATCAAGTTGTGATCAGAATACTCTAGAAGACTTAGTCGTGGACTAAGTGGAAAACCATTGTAATCCGTGCGATTAGTGGATTAAATCCTCAGGTTGAGGTAAATCATCTCTGCGGGGGTGGACTGGAGTAGCTTCGTTAACAGCGAACCAGGATAAAAATAATTGTGCAATTTATTTTTATCGTCCAAGATTTAAAGTCACACTTATTCAATCCCCCCCTTTCTAAGTGTTTTTCTATCCTTCAATTGGCATCAGAGCGCCGGTTCTAAGGTGCAAGCACTTAACCGTGTTTAGAAAAGATTCAGGAAGAGAAAAACGCTTCATTTAAAAGATGACTGGTGAAACTCCGACAAATCCACCTGCATCTACATCTGGCTCTGCTGAGCAATACTACGGTAACAATGGTTATACTAGACCGCCGGTATTTGATGGTGAAAACTTTGAATACTGGAAAGATAAACTGGAAAGTTACTTTCTGGGTCTAGATGGTGATCTATGGGATCTTCTGATGGATGGTTACAAACATCCTGTAAATGCCAGAGGCGTAAAGCTAACAAGGCAAGAAATGGATGATGATCAGAAAAAGCTTTTCAGGAATCATCATAAATGCAGAACTGTTTTGCTGAATGCTATCTCTCATGCTGAGTATGAGAAGATATCTAACAGGGAAACGGCCTATGACATATATGAGTCCTTGAAAATGACTCATGAAGGAAATGCTCAAGTCAAGGAGACTAAAGCTCTAGCTTTAATCCAGAAGTATGAAGCCTTCAAGATGGAGGATGATGAAGACATTGAAAAGATGTTTTCGAGATTTCAAACTCTGACTGCTGGATTGAGAGTTCTTGACAAAGGATACACCAAGGCTGATCATGTGAAGAAGATCATCAGAAGCTTACCCAGAAGATGGGGTCCTATGGTGACTGCATTCAAGATTGCAAAGAATCTGAATGAAGTTTCTCTGGAAGAGCTGATCAGTGCCTTGAGAAGCCATGAGATTGAGCTGGATGCAAATGAGCCTCAAAAGAAAGGTAAATCTATTGCATTAAAATCTAATATCAAGAAATGCACTAACGCTTTTCAGGCCAAAGAAGAAGATCCTGAAGAATCAGAATCTGAAGAAGAAGATGAACTGTCCATGATTTCCAGAAGGGTAAATCAACTCTGGAAGAGCAAGCAAAGGAAGTTCAGAGGCTTCAGAAGTTCAAAGAGATTTGAACATGGAGAATCTTCTGATGAAAGAAGATCTGACAAGAAGAAGGTCATGTGCTATGAATGCAATGAGCCAGGACACTTCAGGAATGAATGTCCAAATCTTCAGAAGGAGAATCCCAAGAAGAAGTTTCATAAGAAGAAAGGTCTTATGGCAACCTGGGATGAGTCAGAAGATGATTCAGAAGATGAGCAGGCTAACTGTGCGCTGATGGCGACAGAAGATGACGAATCAGAATCTACATCAGAATCAGATTCTGAAGAGGTATTTTCTGAACTTACTAGAGATGAGTTAGTTTCCGGATTAACTGAACTTCTGGAATCCAAGTCTCAGATTTGTATTAAATACAAAAAGCTGAAAAAGCTATTTGAATTTGAAACAAAGAGGCTTGAGTTGGAAAATTCTGAATTGAAAGATAAACTTTTAAAATTATCCAATGATGTTGGATCTCCTTCTAATTCAGAAAAATCCACTCCTAGTCTAAACCATATTCTGAAAGAATATGATTTAAGTTTCAGGAAGTTCTTATCTAGAAGTATTGGCAGAAGTCAGCTAGCTTCTATGATATATGCCGTATCCGGAAACAAAAGAGTTGGCATTGGTTATGAGGGTGAAACCCCATACAAACTTGAACCTGTTGATGAAATGAAACTCACATACAAGCCATTGTATGATCAGTTCAAGTATGGCCACTCTCATGATATTAGGCACACTTCACATGCACAAAGTTTTCACATAACACACACCAAAAAGTATGTGACACAACCTAGGAAATATCATGAAACTCATATTAAGAATTATCATGCTGTTCCTCCTATTGCTTATAATGTCAAACCCAAGTTCAATCAGAACTTGAGAAAATCTAACAAGAAAGGACCCAAGAAAATGTGGGTACCTAAGGATAAGATTATTCCTATTGCAGATATCCTTGGCTGCAAGAAGGACAAAGCACAACATGTCATGGTACCTGGACTCTGGATGCTCACGACACATGACAGGAAGAAGGTCTATGTTCCAAGACCTGGTGCTTAAGTCTGGAGGAGAAGTCAAGTTTGGAGGAGATCAGAAGGGCAAGATAATTGGCTCTGGAACTATAAAGTCTGGTAACTCTCCTTCCATTTCTAATGTACTTCTTGTAGAAGGATTAACTCATAACCTCTTATCTATCAGTCAATTAAGTGACAATGGTTATGATATAATCTTCAATTAAAAGTCTTGCAAGGCTGTAAATCAGAAGGATGGCTCAATCCTATTTACAAGCAAGAGGAAGAACAACATTTATAAGACAGATCTGCAAGATCTTATGAGTCAGAAGGTGACTTGTCTTATGTCTGTTTCTGAAGAGCAGTGGGTCTGGCACAGGAGATTAGGTCATGCTAGTTTGAGAAAGATCTCTCAGATTAACAAACTGAATCTTGTCAGAGGACTCCCTAATCTGAAATTCAAATCAGATGCTCTTTGTGAAGCATGTCAGAAGGGCAAGTTCTCCAAACCTGCATTCAAGTCTAAGAATGTTGTTTCTACCTCAAGGCCATTAGAACTCTTGCACATTGATCTGTTTGGACCAGTCAAAACAGCATCTGTCAGAGGAAAGAAATATGGATTAGTCATCGTAGATGATTATAGTCGCTGGACGTGGGTAAAATTCTTGAAACACAAGGATGAGACTCATTCAGTGTTCTTTGATTTCTGCATTCAGATTCAATCTGAAAAAGAGTGTAAAATCATAAAGGTCAGAAGTGATCATGGTGGTGAATTTGAGAACAGATCCTTTGAAGAGTTCTTCAAAGAAAATGGTATTGCCCATGATTTCTCTTGTCCTAGAACTCCACAGCAAAATGGAGTTGTAGAGCGAAAGAATAGGACTCTGCAAGAAATGGCCAGAACCATGATCAATGAAACCAATATGGCTAAGCATTTCTGGGCAGAAGCAATAAACACTGCATGCTATATTCAGAATAGAATCTCTATCAGACCTATTCTAAATAAGACTCCCTATGAATTGTGGAAGAATAGAAAGCCCAACATTTCATATTTCCATCCTTTTGGATGTGTATGCTTTATTCTGAACACTAAAGATTATCTTGGTAAGTTTGATTCCAAAGCACAGAAATGTTTCCTTCTTGGATATTCTGAACGCTCAAAAGGCTACAGAGTATACAACACTGAAACATTGATTGTGGAAGAATCAATCAATATCAGGTTTGATGATAAGCTTGGTTCTGAAAAACCAAAGCAGGTTGATAATTTTGCAGGTTATGATATTGACATATCAGAAGTTGTTGAGCCAAGAAGCAATGCATCAGAAGCAGAGCTTCTCAGAAGCAAAGAATCTGAAGATCAAGTATCAGCTTCTCTGGAGGATCTAAGTATTTCTGAAGAACCATCTGTCAGAAGATCATCTAGACTCATCTCTGGTCATTCAGAAGATATCATTCTTGGAAAGAAGGATGATCCAATCAGAACAAGAGCATTCCTTAAGAACAATGCAGACTGTCAATTAGGTCTTGTATCTTTGATCGAGCCAACTTCTGTTGATCATGCTCTAGAAGATCCAGACTGGATAATTGCTATGCAAGAAGAACTGAATCAGTTTACAAGGAATGATGTTTGGGATCTTGTTCCTAGACCAGATGGATTTAATATAATCGGGACAAAATAAATCTTCAGAAACAAGCCCAGAATAAGAAGATAAGATACTCTTATATATAAGTATCTTCTGAAATGAAATTACTTTTATAAGAAGTTCTGGTTGAAATCAATTAGAAATTGTGATTCAGTTATTACTAACGTTTTATTGTCTAAGTTGATTCAGAATCTCTTTAAAAGCAAGACAGCTATAACTGGCTATCCAGATGGTAAACACGTGTTCACTATTTCTGGACAAGCGTGCGTGCAGTTGAGGGGACGTCTACTTAGGTAACTGTGCAAATCACGTCTTTTGTCATTATTATCTCTCCTCAAGTCACGTAACATTAAATGCTTTTCATCATTTACTCTCTTTCAGTTTTCTTTTTATACTCTTCAAACGTTTCTTTTCCCTCTCATATTTCTCTCTCTCTGCATTCGGTTTCTTTTTCGTCTCTCTCTCTCTTTTCATATCATAAACCCTAGCAGTTTCCAATATCTGAAAATTCATCATGAATCCATCGTCAAGCTCTGGGAATCAAGACAATGATAGGAAACAAAAGAGAAAGGCATCTGCTGAACCAGAAACCAAACCTAAAAGAGTTAGGATCTCCTACGACCCTCTCAAAGTGTATCAACCCCTTGACGGTTCCCCTCAATCAACCCCCTCTTCAAAGACCTCCACCACCTCTTCCTCCTCATTCATCCTCTCAGAACCACCTTCTTCACCATCTGATATCTCCTCTCCTTCAACCCTTCCATCCGATAATTCTTCACCTCTCTCACACCCTTTTCCCACCAGAACACCTAATCCCTATAGTGTTGTTCGTCCAGACTTCAGATTCACCATAATCCCTCCAACCCCTTCTACTCAATCCTCTCTGGAGCGTTTACATTCTGATGTAAACGGCTGGTTGGAGATCCTGGGTGCTGCCTACCTTAACCATCTGGATATGTATGCTATGAGCAACCTCTGGGATACCTTTCTTCAGGACTTTCTGGTGAAGGCTACTGACACTAAGAGAAGGATCTTGTCTGAAGCTCCTGGTCCTCGTGGTCGTCAGTTGGAAGTAGGTGAAAGCAGCCACCACTGTCTCATCAGGAACAGAAGCGTTCTTGAAGAGAAGATACCTGCAGATGAGTTGGAAGAAGAAAATCTCTGCAGAGATATCGTGGTGTGGAAACTCCGGTCTTCTGTGCTCTGGTTTCCTGTGCTGACTGGAGATTTTCAGTGGCTGTTCAACTGGTTCAGAATGAACCCTTCTGAAAAAGCACCTCTCATGGTCTTTCCAGTAGTGGTTTATCGTGCTGAAGTTGCTGGTCCTACTCCTCCAACAAACCTAGCAGCTATTCTTCAAGCATTGGAAGATGGAACTTCTGAGCTGCCTGAACCAGAATATGCCAAGGCTCCTTCTGAGTCAGACTCAGATGAGGAAATGGAATATGCACAAGCTGAAGATCTTCCAGAAGATCACCCTGCTGAGATTGCTGTCCCTCTGGGCAGAAATACTGGTGCTTCTTCTTCTGGTGAAACCTCAGCTCTGATGGAGACCTTGGAAACTCTTCATCAGAATCAAGCTATGCTGGCTTCTCGTTTGGACGCGCAAGAAGCAGCCAATGCTGAGTTTCGTTCCTTCATGACAAGGCAAGCTACAAGCACTGACGGGATTCATGATGTTCTGGCGCGGATTTTGCGTAGGCTAGGATCTTAGTCTTTTGGTCTTTGTAGTTTCCTTTCCTTGTTGCATCTGCTTTCCTGCATTCCTGTCTTGTAAACCTTTTTGATTATCAATGAAAAAGTTTCTTTGCTTTTACATTCCAGTGATTCTACTTGTTGTTTTTTTTTGCATCTGAATCTTTTTAAATATTCTTTTTGATGTTATGACAAAAAGGGGGAGAAGATAAATGATAAATGATTTGATTAAATCTATCAGTTGCTGGGTAAAGAGGCTCCCACACATTCACTAACAAGAACTGCAAGTTCTATATGGTTTAAGTGTTTTGCAGGTATACTGAAGAGAATCTTCAAAGCAAACACTAGAAGCAAAACCATAAGAAGCGTTATTCTGTAAAAGGAATAAGCTCTTGGAAACTGAAGCAAGCTGAGTGCTGTCAAGCTTCAGAGATCAGAAGCAAGAAAGAAGAATGAATCAGAAGCACTGATAATAGAATTTGAATATCATTGTCTATCCTGTTCTGGAAAAATTCTATTTGCTCTGATACATATAATGTTATGACTCTGATACATTATTTGCTCTGATACATTATTTCAGCCTATATGGCTCTGATACATATAATGTGTTCAAACATACATTTTATGTTCTAACTCGTTCATGCTGACTTTTGTCGTTTAGTTTTTGTTCTGTAACATTTCAGGATGTAGAGATGCTCTGATGATGCTCTGGTACATTCAACAATGTTCTGATACAAATCTAGCATGAAGTGATGATTGGTAGACATTCAAAGTTCTGAAGCTATCCGAGGGAAGCAGAAATCAGAAGATGTGAATGTTCTAAAAGATCCAGAAAACTCAAGTTCTGAAGCTGTCCTGAATGGAAGCAGAAATCAGAAGCTGTGAATGTTCTGAAGATCAAAGAAATTCAAGTTCTGAAGCTGTCCTGAATGGAAGCAGAAGTCAGAAGCTGTGAATGTTCTGAAGATCAAAGAAATTCAAGTTCTGAAGCTGTCCACGATGGAAGCAGGAATCAGAAGCTGTGAGTGTTCTAAGGATCTAAAGAAATTCAAGTTCTGAAGCTGTCCAATGGAAGCAGAAGTCAGAAGCTATGAATTCTCTGAAGGCAGAAGCTTATATGATCGTCTCTACCGAAATAATCAGGGAAGTCTTTTATCAAAGTTCTTCGAGTATTTATTTCAGGGGGAGATTATTTATCTCAGGGGGAGATTGTTAATCTCAGGGGGAGACATATTCATATGCTTATGCTATAGCTGTGTAATTTGTCTTTTGCCGTCTACTCTTTCTGATCGCAAATTCATATCATTTATATATGTTTTTGTCATCATCAAAAAGGGGGAGATTGTTAGAACAAGATTTGTTCTTATCAATTATCTTAGTTTTGATGATAACAATAATATGAATTTTGCTTAAGATAATATGGTACTCTAATCCAATGCAATTTCCCTTTCAGGAAATATATATAAAGAGTACGCATAATTCAGCGCTCAGAAGTTGTGTCTCAAATGGTTCAGCATGCAACATCAGAACATGGTCTGGCAAGACATCAGAAGATGGTCGAAGCAGAATCAGAACATGGGTCTATGGAAGCATCAGAAGAACATGAGATCAGAAGCACTGAAGATCAGAAGATGGTATCACGCAACAGAAGCACTTCAAGATCAGAAGATCAGAAGATGCTATGCACCAAGCTGTTTTGACTCTGATGATATTCAAACGTCGTATTCACAAACATCAGATCAGAAGGAAGTACAGGTGGCAGACTACGCTGACTGACAAAAGGAACGTTAAAGCTTCTAAAGGCAACGTCAGTAGACACAGCGTGAACAAGGCTCGAGGTAGTTGACAAAAGCGTATAACATTAAATGCAATGCTGTACGGAACACGCAAAGCATTAAATGCACTCAACGGTCATCTTCTCAACGCCTATAAATATGAAGTTCTGATGAGAAGCAAGGTTACCAATTCTTAACAACTCTGAACGAAAATAAACTTGCTGAAACGCTATTCAATCAAAGCTCAGAATCTTCATCAACTCACTACATTGCTGTTGTAATATCTTAGTGAGATTAAGCTTAAACGTTAAGAGAAATATCACAGTTGTGATTATCGCTTTTAAGAAGCATTTGTAATACTCTTAGAATTACATTAAGTTGTAAGGAACTAGAGTGATCGTGTGATCAGTATACTCTAGGAAGTCTTAGCAGTTGGCTGAGCAGTTTGTAACTAGAGTGATCAGGTTGATCAGTAGACTCTAGAAAAGTCTTAGAAGTTGTCTAAGCAGTTGTTCCTGGAGTGATCAAGTTGTGATCAGAATACTCTAGAAGACTTAGTCGTGGACTAAGTGGAAAACCATTGTAATCCGTGCGATTAGTGGATTAAATCCTCAGGTTGAGGTAAATCATCTCTGCGGGGGTGGACTGGAGTAGCTTCGTTAACAGAGAACCAGGATAAAAATAATTGTGCAATTTATTTTTATCGTCCAAGATTTAAAGTCACACTTATTCAATCCCCCCCTTTCTAAGTGTTTTTCTATCCTTCATAATCAACACCCGAACCTGAGTTATCTTTTTGTTTTAAAAACAACTTTGGGTTTTTCGTTCTTTTCCCTTTTCCTTTGAAAAAATAAAGCGCGGTGGCGATTTCAAACGGAATATTGAGTCGAGTCAATCCCATGGCTTCGATCTCAGATTTTCCCCGCTACAGAAAAATGGCGACTTCACTGGGGAACCAGTTTTAAGTGTGTTAAGCCTATTTTTGTTTATCTGTGTGTTTTGTCTGTATATATTGTTGTGTGCTTTGTTTGTTTATTTTCTTTTTTTTTCTTCTTCTTTTTGGTGCTCGATGGTTCCTCTGTGATGAGATAAAGTTCTAACCCGGACTTTGGTGAGTAACTTGAGATAGGAGGTGGTAAGACCAATAGTCGCATGTCAGGAGCAATCCTTACCATGAGCGTCATATGGTGGAACCCCAATCAGTGGAGGCCTCATGGAAGGTAGTAGAGGTTGTTACGAACCATCGTGATAACGCTATTACTTTCAATAGTGAGTGTCCGTAGAAGCTGAATGGCCTAGAACCCTTTTAACCAATCTAATCCTTTTTAGGATGTAGTGCAGAAACAAGATCAAGTACCAATTTGAGCTTGTTGTCATGCGATACTACGCTCAGACGAGGTCTTTTTAGGCATATTATTGGCGCCCATGCGCAATTGTGCGTGCCGGTAATATCCGATAGAAGATTGAAAACTCTGGGAACCTTTGTAGAACCCGATTGGCAGGTACAAAATTCCCTAGAACACACCTTGTGGGATGGGTAGACCCATGGCTCCATGCTCGTGACGTCGAACCTAAGAACCTGGATTGTGTGATTTTGTGTGATTTGTTGTGATCTTGCGTGCTCTTGATTGTGGTTGATGCATAAACCATGCATTCATGCATTCATAAAAATGACATGCACAAATGGTTTTCAAGGAACTTAGAGACATTTTTTGTAAACATAACAGGTACCATGGATCAAAAGAGAAGCATCAAGAAATACACTTTCAGAAATTCTAGTGCAAAGGAATTGAAAGAGCTAGCAACTTTGGTTCCTAATATTGACAACTTCAAAAACCGTTATGGGAAATTGATCTCTATCTTGAAGACCAAAGTGGAAAAAGGGATTCTTGAGACTCTTGTGCAGTTTTATGACCCGGTTTATCATTGTTTCACCTTTCCTGATTATCAGCTTATGCCCACTTTGGAGGAGTATTCTTATTGGATTGGTTTGCCGGTTACGAATGATATACCGTTTAGTGGTCTGGAGAAAGAGCCTCAGGTTGATGAGATAGCAGAGCTTCTTCAGTTGAAGATATCAGATGTGAAAGCAAACATGACCAAAAAGGAGGAATTTGGGGGTTGACTTCTAAGTTCTTGATTGGAAAGGCTTCTATGTTGGCTAGTAAAGGAAGTATGATTGCTTTTGAGACCTTTTTGGCCTTGCTCATCTATGGTTTGATACTCTTTCCCAACATTGACAATTTTGTCGATGTTAATGCTATTCGGATCTTCATGATTGGGAATCCTGTGCCTACTTTGCTTGGGGATACTTATCACTCCATTCACCATAGGAATGATAAGAAAGGTGGACTTATCAACTGTTGCACTCCTTTGCTCTACAAGTGGTTTATTTCGCACTTACCCCAAGCTAAGAGTTTCTTGAACAATCCTGATGGTCTCTCATGGTCTCAGAAGATCATGCCTCTTACTAATGGGAATATCCATTGGTACAATCTGCTTATGACATTGGTGAGATTATTGATAGTTGTGGAGAATTCCCTAATGTACCTCTTCTTGGTATACAAGGAGGAATTACCTACAACCCCATTCTTGCAAGGCGTCAATTTTGCTATCCCATGAAGGAGCGACCCGCTAGAATTCTCGTGTCAGGAATCTTCTATCTTAATCAAGACGGAAATTTGGATATGAGAAATCGGTTTGTGCGTGCTTGGCACCATGTTGATAGGAAGAGACATTTGGGAACGAAACAATGTGTTGCTCTCAAAGATTACACTGATTGGGTTCAAGCTAGAGCTCACACTTTCCAGATGCCTTATTTGCTCGAGGAGCCTTCTCTACTCATTACTCCACCTTTATCTTTCACTACTCATGTTGAAAGTAATGAAGAGCATCTTGAGCTCGTGGCTAAAATGAGATTGGAAAGAGATGCTTGGGAGAAGAAGTTTTATGCTTTGGAAGTGGAGAATAAAGAGTTGAAGATACATTTGAAAGAAAAAGATGAAATGCTTGATATCCAAGATGGTTGGTTGATGGAAAAGGATGATCAAATCCGTCATCAAGAAGAGTTGCTTCAACAGCATGGAGAAAAGCGAAAGAGACAACATGAAGATTCAGTTGCATGGAAGGAAGTTGCTGATAAGCTGATGGTCGAGAATGCTCATTTGAAGGCCTTTTATGAAGATGAGTTGGAGAAGCTCCGTAGGAAGCTGCAGAGAGGAGTTGGGTCTTCATCAGAAGTGTTCCCTTCTAGTTTTTAGATTTTCCATTGTTTTGTAATTTTGGATCTTTGAATCCTTTTGTAAGCTTTTCTATTATTAATGAAGAATGTTGTTATGTTTTATGTTTTTTGCTAATGTTTACAATCAATGTCTTAAAGTTCCTTGAAAAACAATAAAAATAAAAATCATTTGCATTGCATTTCATGCATCATTCTGCATTTTGGTCTTGCTTCCGAGAGTATTCCCGAGGTCTTATTCAGTGTTCTTCATACAGAAAGAATCAAGTTGTCTCACCGGTATAATACTCGAGCTAACTGCAAGAAGAAGATGGAAGGTCTTGAACAAGAGAATCGTGAGCTACGTGAAGAGGTTATTACTTTGAGATCTGGTGTGGATCGTCTCACTGCTCTGGTTGAGATATTGATGGCTGCTCAGAATCAGAATCAGAATCAGGTTCCTCCTCCCAATGTCCAAGCTCAGGGTCAGACCACTGTGATTTCTGAAATTGCTGCTACAACCATTCCTGCTGTTCCTGTTAGTGCTACTCAGCAACGTATGCCTAATGGATATCCCTGGGGCATGCCTGAAGGTTATTTGTCTGTTCTTGAGATGACTCGTCCGTTGACTCCTGTTATGGTCAACACATCTCCTGTTGTTCATACTGTTCCTTTTGTCCCAGAGCCCATTTATGATGCTGCTCCAAGTGAAATTCATGATAGAATGGATGGTTTCCAAGATCAGTTTGAAGAACTGCAGAAAGAAATGAAAGCCTTGCGTGGGAAAGAACTGTTTGGAAAGCATGTGCATGATCTTTGCCTTGTTCCCAATGTGAAAGTACCTGCTAAGTTCAAGCTGCCTGAATTTGAGAAGTATAAAGGAAACTCCTGCCCTCAGGCACATCTGGTGATGTATGTAAGGAAGATGTCCACTCACACTGATGACCAACGTCTGTTGATCCATTACTTCCAAGACAGTTTGACTGGAGCTGCTTCTAAGTGGTATATGGGCCTTGATAGCACCCATATTCGCACTTTCAATGACTTAGCTGAGGCGTTTGTGAAGCAATACAAATATAATGTGGACATGGCTCCCGATAGAGATCAATTGCGAGCTATGATGCAGAAAGAGAAAGAATCCTTCAAGGAATATGCTCAAAGATGGCGTGAGGTTGCCGCCCAAGTAATTCCTCCGATGGAAGAAAAAGAGATGACTAAGATTTTTCTGAAGACTCTTGGTCCGTTTTACTATGAGAAAATGATTGCAAGTGCTCCTGTAGACTTCACCGAAATGGTGGGTATGGGTGTCCGATTGGAAGAAGCTGTGCGAGAAGGTCGTTTGGTTCGGAATGACAATTCGTCTGGTGGTGCGAAGAAGTATAGTTCTTCATTCCAGAAGAAGAAAGAATCATATGCCAATGCTGTTTCTCATGGGAGGAATAGTCGATTCAGAAATCAATCTCAACAAGTGGCGTCAGTAACTCCTGTTGTGAATTCAGTGCCTGTAGCTCCTGTTAATCAACAACCAGCAAGGCGGAATCCGTATCCTCGAGTTAATGTTGATCCTATTCCCATGACGTACACTAAACTGTATCCTGCTCTAATTCATAAGAAGTTGGTTCAACCAAGGTCACCACCTCCTGTTCCAGAGAAACTCCCTTGGTGGTACAAAGCTGATGCCACTTGTGCTTTTCATCATAACGCTCCTGGGCATGACTTAGAGAATTGCTGGCCTCTAAAGAATGAAGTTCAGAGATTGGTTCGTTCTGGAATGCTTTCTTTCCGTGATATTGGCCCTAATGTGCAGAAAAATCCATTGCCGACTCATGAAGCGTCTGCTGTGAATATGGTGCATGGATGCCCTGGGAAGTATAAGGTTTATCGTGTGGAACACATCAGAGGGTCATTGGTAGAGATGCATGCCACTCTGTGTGAATACAGTCATTATGAGCATAATCATGCTGCTTGTAGGATTTGTTCAGTTAATCCTCGAGGGTGTTATATTGTGAGAAGAGATTTACAAGAGATGATAGATCAAAGGCTCATTGAGATTCTGAGGGATAGAGATGAAGATGATGTCAATGTGATTGAACCATGCTTTGAAATCCCGGAATGTGTAGAGATTGAGTATTATGGCAAAGCTGCTGTAGAACCTCTTGTGATATGTTTGCCTGGATTTGTACCTTATAGTTCTGATAAAGCTGTACCCTACAGATACAATGCCACCATGTGGGAAGCTGGAAAAGAAGTTGAGATTAAGCCTCTGTCTTCTGTTGAGAACATAACAGATGTTAGTAGAGTGACTAGAAGCGGACGGGTTTTTACCCAGCCCCAAACGGTTGTGGATGTCCAGAGGAATCCTACTCAAGTGCCTGTGGACAATAATGATGTGACAAAAGTGAATGCTGGATCATCTTCAGGAAAGGAGATGGATGAGATTTTGAAGCTTATCAAGATGAGTGGTTATAAGATTGTGGATCAGTTGCATCGCACTCCGTACAAGATCTCTATAATGGAGCTGCTGACGAGTTCTCCTGCTCATAGAGATTCTTTGATGAAAATACTTGATCAAGCCTTTGTGGATCATGATGTGACGCTGGATCAGTTTAATGGGGTTGTGAGTAATATCACTGCATGTAACAATCTGAGCTTCAGTGATGAAGATTTGCCTGAGGAAGGAAGAAATCATAATTTGGCTTTGCACATCTCTGTCAGTTGCAAAGAGGACTCAATGTCTAATGTGTTGGTCGATACTGGCTCATCTCTGAATGTCATGCCAAAATCCACTCTTACTAAGCTGTCTTATGGTGGTACACCAATGAGATTTAGCAATGTGATTGTCAAGGCTTTTGATGGATCGAAGAAATCAGTGGTTGGAGAGGTTGATTTGCCTATTGGTATTGGATCCATGAGGCTGGGGCAGTTACTTCGACTCTCCACCAAAAGTTGAAATTTGTGAAAGATGGAAAGATGGTTGTTGTGAATGGAGAACAAGCTTTGCTGATTAGTCATCTCTCTTCGTTCCGTACCATAGAAGCTAATGAAGTGGTCATTGGAACTGCATTCCAAGCCCTGTCTGTTAATGATGAATTCAAAAAGGATGAAGCTTCCATTGCCTCCTTCAAAGATGCTCAACTGGTAGTTCAGAATGGACATTCAGGAGTATGGGGACAAGTGGTGAGTCTGCAAGAGAACAAGAATAGAGCTGGTCTGGGATTTTCTGCCTCAGACAAGTCTGTGATGAAGCCGGAATCTGCTTTTCGTCCTTATCAGGAGATGTTCCATAGTGCTGGGTTTCTACATCCGACTCTTTCAGAAGTGAACGCTATTATTGAAGACGAACCAAAGCCAGAAGTGCCAAGCTTTGTGACTCGTGGAAAGATGATTAAGAACTGGATCACCATTGACATTCCTGAGTGTACTCATGCTTCAAAGTAATTTTCTTTTATGTTTTCCAAAATCCTTTCATTCTGCCCAAGATGAAAGTGAAGTTGTTGGGCTCTCTTTTTTTCTGTTTGTTTTAAACATTAAAATCATCAATAAAAGTCATTTTGTTTCTGCATATACATGCTTTTTATCTTTTTTCTTTTTCTGGAAAGTGGTAACACAAAAAACCTTAAAAAATGTTTTCATTTGCCATAATATGCACGATTACATGTTTGCATATATCTCTCCTTTTTTCTGAAATAATAATCACTTGTGCAGATTAATCAATAAAACCGTTGAAAGTAATGACCCTGCACCCTCTCCTAACTTCTAGTGTCCTGTGTATGAGGCGGAAGAAGAGAGTGATGAATGTATTCCTGATGAGATTTCCCGACTGCTTGAGCACGAGGAAGACACCATTCAGCCATATAAAGAGCCGTTAGAAGTCATCAACTTGGGTTCTGAAGAAGATAAGAAAGAAGTCAAGATTGGGGCGCTGCTTGGTCAAGATGCTAAGAAGAGGATGGTAGAGCTTCTTAAAGAGTATGTTGACATTTTTGCGTGGTCCTACCAAGATATGCCTGGGCTAGACACAGATATTTTAGAGCATCGTTTGCCGTTGAAACCAGAATGTCCTCCTGTCAAGCAAAAGCTAAGAAGAAGTCATCCTGATATGGCGGAAAAGATCAAGAATGAGGTCTTGAAGCAGATTGACGCAGGTTTCCTTGTCACTTCTGTATATCCTCAATGGATTGCCAATATTGTGCCTGTTCCGAAGAAAGACGGAAAAGTTTGCATGTGCGTTGATTATAGAGATTTGAACAAAGCCAGTCCGAAAGATGATTTTCCTTTACCTCACATTGACATGTTGGTAGATAGTACGGCAAAGTTTTAGGTTTTCTCCTTCATGGATGGATTTTCAGGATACAATCAGATTAAGATGGCACCTGAAGACATGGAAAAGACAACCTTTATTACGCCATGGGGGACATTCTGTTACAAAGTGATGCCTTTTGGGTTGAAGAATGCTGGCGCGACATATCAAAGGGCCATGACCACTCTTTTCCATGATATGATGCACAAAGAAATTGAGGTTTATGTGGATGACATGATTGCCAAATCCCAGTCAGAGGAAGGGCACATGGAGGATCTGTTAAAGTTGTTTCAGCGTTTGAGAAAGTATCGTCTCCGCTTAAATCCAAATAAATGCACTTTTGGTGTCCGTTCTAGAAAATTATTGGGTTTCATTGTCAGTAAGAGAGGAATTGAAGTAGATCCTGATAAAGTCAAAGCAATTTAGGAAATGCCAGCACCAAAGACTGAGAAACAAGTGAGAGGTTTCCTCGGACGTTTGAATTATATCTCCAGGTTCATTTCCAATATGACTGCAACCTGTGAGCCAATCTTCAAGTTGTTAAAGAAAAATCAGGGATGTGTGTGGAATGAAGATTGTCAGAAAGCTTTTGACAACATCAAAGAATATCTGCTTGAACCTCCCATTCTGCTCCCTCCAGCTGAGGGAAGGCCTTTGATTATGTACCTCACAGTGCTTGAAAATTCATTGGGATGTGTGTTGGGTCAGCATGACGAGTCAGGTCGAAAAGAGTATGCAATATACTACCTTAGCAAAAAGTTTACCGAGTGCGAAACAAGATACTCGCTGCTTGAGAAAACTTGCTGTGCTTTGGTGTGGGCTGCTCGCCGACTGAGACAGTATATGTTGAACCACACCACCCTATTGATCTCCAAAATTGATCCAATTAAGTATGTATTTCAGAAACCTGCATTAACTGGAAGGATCGCTCGCTGGCAAATGTTGTTATCAGAATATGATATTGAATATCGAGCTCAGAAAGCTGTGAAAGGAAGTGTGTTGGCAGAGTACCTCGCTCACCAACCAATTGATGATCATCAATCTATCAGAATGGACTTCCCAGATGAAGATATAATGTATTTGAGAGCTCAGGATTGGGATGAACCATTGCCAGAAGAAGGACCAGATCCTGAATCCAAGTGGGGTTTAATTTTTGATGGAGCTTCTAACATTCATGGCCATGGAATTGGCGCCATTATTGTTACTCCACATGGGTCACATGTACCTTTCACTGCAAGGATATGTTTTGATTGCACAAATAATATTGCTGAGTATGAAGCTTGCATCATGGGGCTTGAAGAGGCCATTAATCTGAGAAGTAAGATTCTTGATGTTTATGGAGATTCTGCGCTTGTGATTAATCAGATTAAAGGAGAATGGGAAACTCGTCATCCTGGTTTGATCCCTTACAAAGATTACGCCAGAAGGCTGTTGACATTCTTTAACAAAGTTGAATTCCACCACATCCCTCGAGATGAGAATCAGATGGCTGATGCTTTAGCCACATTGTCCTCCATGTACAAAGTGAACTTCCATAATGAGGAACCTCAGATTACGATCAGGCGTCTTGATAGACCTGCTCATGTATTTGTAGTTGAGGAATCAACAGATGAAAAGCCTTGGTATTTCGATATTAAACACTTCCTTCAGACTCAAGAGTACCCACTTGGGGCATCAAATAAGGATAAGAAAACTTTGAGGAGATTGGCTGGCAGTTTCTTCATCAATGCTGATGTTTTGTATAAAAGGAATTATGACATGGTTTTGCTCAGATGCGTGGATAGACACGAAGCAGACATGTTGATGCATGAAATCCATGAAGGTTCTTTCGGTACTCATGCCAATGGACATTCGATGGCTAAAAAGATGCTTAGAGCAGGTTACTATTGGCTGACAATGGAATCTGATTGTTACAAGTTTGTAAAGAAGTGTCACAAGTGTCAGGTGTATGCTGACAAGATTCATGTGCCTCCGACACTTCTCAATGTTATTTCTTCTCCATGGCCTTTCTCTATGTGGGGTATCGATATGATTGGTATGATTGAACCCAAGGCTTCGAACGGACATCGATTCATCCTGGTAGCAATCGATTACTTTACCAAGTGGGTAGAAGCTGCTTCATATGCTAATGTGACAAAGCAAGTTATGGTCAGATTTATCAAGAATAATATCATCTGCAGATATGGTGTACCGAGCAAGATCATTACTGATAATGGCTCGAATCTAAATAACAGCATGATGAGAGAATTGTGTGAAAGTTTCAAGATTGAACACCACAAATCTTCGCCTTATAGGCCAAAGATGAATGGAGCTGTTGAAGCAGCAAATAAGAATATTAAGAAGATTGTGCAAAAGATGGTTGTTACGTACAAGGACTGGCATGAGATGCTCCCATTTGCTTTGCATGGGTACCGTACATCTGTTCGTACTTCAACCGGGGTAACCCCCTTTTCTTTGGTTTACGGTATGGAAGCAGTGCTCCCCATTGAGGTTGAGATTCCATCGTTGAGAGTTTTAATGGAAACCAAGTTATCTGAGGCTGAGTGGTGTCAGAGCAGGTTTGATCAATTGAATTTGATAGAAGATAAGAGAATGACAGCTTTATGCCATGGTCAGTTGTACCAGAAAAGAATGAAGAAAGCTTTTGATAAGAAGGTTCGACCTCGTGTATTCAGAGAAGGCGACCTCGTGCTCAAAAGGATCTTGTCTTTCACCTCTGATTCAAGGGGCAAGTGGACTCCTAATTTTGAAGGACCATATGTTATTAAGAAAGCCTTCTCTGGCGGTGCATTAATTCTTGCAACTATGGACGGAGAAGAGCTCCCACGTCCCGTGAATGCTGATGTAGTCAAGAAATACTTCGCCTAAAATAATAAAAGAACAGCTCGCTAAGTTGAAAACCCGAAAGGGCGGCTTAGGCAAAAAAGAGCGTCTCGGTGGATTGAAAACCCGAAAGGGCGGTCCAGGCAAAAATGAGAGACATAAACAGAATAAAATACCCGGTGGACTGAAAACCCGAAAGGGCGGTCCAGGCAAAAATTAGAGACATAAACAGAATAAAATACCCGGTGGACTGAAAACCCGAAAGGGCGGTCCAGGCAAAAGTTAGGGATTCATGGCAAGTAACTACATCAGACAAGACTTGATCATTAGCAGTCATCTGTTTATCATGAGAAGTTCAACACATTTCAACGGAAGCCTTTGCTCAGGAATTCCAAGTTGAGAGAGAGGATAGGGTCATTACATTTCAATGTACCTTTTCCACAAAATTACCACTTTCCAAACTTTGTAATAATCCATGGGGTCTTGCCTTTTGCAGGCTACCATTCTATTAAAAAAGTTTGAGCCTTTACCTTTTATTGGCAATCTTATTTCTTTCATATCTCTCAAAATGTCATTTATTGTTGATAGTAATTTTTGAAACAAAAAGAAAATTGATTTCAACAAAATCTTTTTTGGAAAATATAAAAGAAGTTTTGTTTTGATTCATGAGTGCATATATTCATATGCAAAAGAAGAAGAATGTGTTCCATTCAATGCACCTTTGGCCTGGTTCGAATATGATGTAAAACTCAGTTTATTTTTGTTCTCTCAACTCCAATGATCCCTCAGTGTTGGGTAGCATTTATTCTGATGCCATCAAAAGATTGTTATAGCAGTTTTCGCTCTGGTGTTCAACTTGAGACACGCTTGATTATGCTATTTTCGTACTCCATCTCTTGAGTTACTCCTTGTGCTAAGTTTTGGCAGCATATGCATCATTAACATGCATCAAAAACAGTCATGCATTCACATTTGCTATCATGAAGTTTACTGTCAAACAGATTTCTCTTTCATTTAGAGTATCTTAAGCAGAAAAAGCTCACTTTCCTTGAAAATCCCCACTGAATTTGTTTCTCTGTGGATAATATGTTTCAGTTGTTCTATTCAGATGTCTGCGAACAGAAGACTAGTGAGTTTCTCCCTCACTTGGTCCAGTCTTTTTGGCAACTTCTTTCCATCTGGTCATGGATTGAATTTTGGCTGCTGGACGATGAATATTGAGATTATGCATTTGTGTTTGCATCCTCAAATCATTGAAAAAGTATTATTGATTGCTCTTCACCGTCATTGGTACAAAGGGGCATCTCTTCATACCTCCAGTGGAACGTTGGTAGTTCACCTTCAGTGGAACGTTGGTGTATGTTATTATATCTTCATCGTCAGTGGTACGTCGATGTATATCGTCTCATACCTTCAGTGGAACGTTGGTATGTGTTATCGTCAGTGGCACGGCGATATATCTCTTTTCTACCTCCAGTGGAACGTTGGTAGCTCACCTTCAGTGGAACGATGGTGTATCTTGTTATCTTGTTTCATCGTCAGTGGCACAGCGATATATCTCTTTTCTACCTCCAGTGGAACGTTAGTAGCTCACCTTCAGTGGAACGATGGTGTATCTTGTTATCTTGTTTCATCGTCAGTGGCACGGCGATATATCTCTTTTCTACCTCTAGTGGAACGTTGGTAGCTCACCTTCAGTGGAACAATGGTGTATCTTGTTATCTTGTTTCATCGTCAGTGGTACGTCGATGTATTTCTCTTTTCTACCTCCAGTGGAACGTTGGTGTATGTTATTATATCTTCATCGTCAGTGGTACGTCGATGTATATCGTCTCATATCATCAGTAGAACGATGGTATATTTTATCGTCAATGGCACGGCGATATATCTCTTTTCTACCTCCAGTGGAACGTTGGTAGTTCACCTTCAGTGGAACGTTGGTGTATGTTATTTTATCTTCATCGTCAGTGGTACGTCGATGCATTTTTATCATCAGTGGGACGATGGTGTGTTCTCTGTTAATGAAAGACGGGTATTCTGATTCTCTAGTGAAAGGTGATATACTTTCTCATCCCCAGTGAAAGAGGATGCATATTTCTCATCCCCAGTGAAAGAGGATGCATATCTTATGATTCCCCAGTGAAAAAGGATGCATACTTTCTCATCCCCAGTGAAAGAGGATGCCCCCTTTTCTCACCCTAGTGAAAGGTGATGCTTTAATCTCTCTGGTGCGAAATGTTTTCCCCAGTGAAGTTTCTTTTCCCAGCAAAGTTTTGTTTCTCCAAAAAAGTCTTGTTTCCCCATTGGAGTTCTTCCCACAAGACATGTGCTTTCCCCAGTGGAGTTCTTTTTCTCCCCAATGTTGTTTCATCATCATATACATTCATTACAAATTACAATGCATCTTAGGTTCAAAAATTGCGTGTTTTATATATTTAAGTCTCTTCAATCTCCTCAAAACGAAGATTTTCAATCATCGTATTTCCGGATCAAAGAAACTTAAATAGGGGCATCTGTCATACCCCAATTTTTGACCCTAAGATCATACATCAATTGCATTCCATCATCAATCAAAAGCACCATTGTGAGGCTTTGTCTTTGATACTTTGATTATCTCTGAGGGGAATCATCAAGCACTTTTAGATTTTTATTTGTTTAGTGCTAACCAAAAATCAAAAAAATATGTGTTTTGTCTCTTTTGTTTATATTTTACAGGTGAAAGATCGGGCATAAGTCAAAACAGTGCAAGAAAACAATTTTTGAAAATTTGAAGGTGGAAATCGATTTACCCCTGTGGGAAATCGATTTCCTGTGCGCAAAATTCAAAAAAATATAAGGAGGAAAGCTTGACATCATTTTGGCACCTTTTATTTGATCATTTTACCAATTTTCCACCTCATCAAAATTAACTCCTTCATTTAACCCACTTAAACATCATTTTACCATTTAAATCCCACTTTAATTACCAATTAACCACAAATTAATTACCAAACACAAAAAGACCAATTTGCCACTACTCTTGCTCCAATTCTATAAATAGAGACCTCTACTCTCTCATTTCTCAAGCTTTGAGAGCCAAAAAACCCCTTGCAATTTCTCTTCTCATCCCTACCAAATTCACCAAAGCTCTTTGTTCTTTCATAAAGTTTGTGAGTCACACCTTAACCTCACAAACTTTGAGCTAAACCACCATCCATTTCACTCTTTTTTCTTCAATTGTTGAGAGATCAAGATTTGTGTTGGTGATTATTGAAGTGGATCTAAGTTTTGTTCAAGAATTGGTAATTTTCATCATCTTTTTCCATCTACCATAATGTGATTCTTTGTTGTTTGTATTCAATGCATCTTTGATGCTATATTGGTCCTATTTGATGGTGATTTGATGGAAAATTCGTGCTCCAATGGATATGTGATCATAAGGTGTTTGTATGTTTGCCTAAATCAAGTTTCAAAGTTCATAATGCTGTTTTTTTGAAAACTGTGCGCAGGAAATCGATTTCCTACAGAGGGAAATCGATTTCCACTCTGTTTTTTGCGCCAGATCTGAATTCTGCAGGCAGGAAATTGATTTCCTACAGAGGTAAATCGATTTCCAGTGAGGCAGAATGCTTGTTTTTGCTATTTTTAACTTGTTTTTGGTTCTAACTCTTCTTCTACTCCATTCTTTTGATATTTTCTTTGAATCACAAACTAGAGGCCTAATTTCTCTCTAATTTCAATGGACTTAGGGCGTCGATAGGATGAGAATCCAAATCCGCAAAATTATGTGATTGAAATTATGGATGAAAGGAGCTTTTAATGTGGTTCCATCTTTTGTTTCTCTTTATTTTGATCGATGAAAGTCTTAGCACTTTGAGAATTCTTATGGATTCTTGGTAAAGACTAGATCACTCACCATTTTTCTTTTCGTGCGGTATTGCTTTCGGAGAATGATCTACATATCATTCCTCTCGCATGCATTAACACATATAGTTTTGACCGGCCTCGTTGTAGGGTGATTTCTACATAAATCACTTGGCGATCTGCTTAACATAGCGCAATATTTCGTGTCCCGAATCAAAAAGATCAAACATGGAAGAGAATTGTATGCAGTTGATTTAAGACTTATGAGGGTTTATCGTGTAGTCGCTATGATTTTATCAAGCTTCTGATAAATGTTCATTGAATTTAAATCCGAGTACATCCTTCACTCACCATCGATCTTTATTACTAACTTTGATAACATACTTGACAAGTTTCAAGATGGTTATCTTTAACATCTAACAACTGACTTTAATTTTCGCACTTTATTATACCGCTCTTTATATTTCTCGCTTTATCGCTTTATTTTATCATTTCATCATATTTACATTCCGCTATTTTCTCTTTGTCCATTTGGACATATGTTTATGTTCCCGCCATTTTCTCTTTGTCCACTTGGACCATACTTTACTTTTATGCTAAAATACTAATAAATAACAAAAATCTAAAAAACACCTAAGGCTCTCTTTTGGACTATTGGTTACTATCCCTAGCATTTTGGAGATTCGGACTTATTTTGTTAATTACTCTGCTGTTATTCTGTCTGTCTGGCATTGGATTGTTGTCTGTTTATGTGTGCAGGTATTTCCTTGAAAGCCCTTGATGGTTAATTCCAAGGCACTAATATAAGGATTTTACCCGAAAACAGCCGTTTCTCTGCCCGATTTTCGCCAGAATTTTAATGTGCTTAATGCAAAGTGGTGCTAAGATAATAAATTCATCTGGATCCCCAAGTGATAATGTTGGTTTAGTATTTGATATTCCAAAGGAAGGGAAATCTACCTTGACTCATAATGTCAAGTGTTGGCTTCTTATTTCGGTTAGACCGTTTCTTTCCTTAGCTTTTATTTTACGCAATAGGATAGCCTCTTCATCTCCTCCCATTCTTAAATTTTCAAAATCTTCTCCCTTTTTCAAAAACCTTCTTATGTTTGCAATCTTTTCAAAACCTTTTTCTTAAAAAATATCTTTTGCCTTCAATGGCCTTTTTCTTCAAAAAGTTTAGACACCGTTAATTGTCGAAATGAGTGGTTATACCCCACGATTTTGAAATTGATTGATATAATGAGATCTTTTCCGCGTGAGAGAGCTAGTGGCATACTCGTTGATTTTATCCGAGTTGGAGCCCTTCTTTCATTTGCGATGCAAAGAACTCGTTTGTTCTCATGCTCAAGATCAATGGCTGAGTATTTCTCTCCAACGACGATAAAGTGTTTATTCGTTTTAAAAAAAATGTTTTCCCTTTAAGCGGAACTACATTAGCTCTGACTTCTCCATTGCACCGAGGAGGTATGTAGGCCCAAAGCTTAACGCTTTGCCGAGCTTATTTTAAAAATAAAACAAACCGTTTTTTTAAGCACACACGACACAGATTTTCAAAAAGGTTCCTGTGGAGTACCACAGATATGAGGGGTGCTTTAAACCTTCCCCTTGTATAATCAACACCCGAACCTGAGTTCTCTTTTTGTTTTAAAAACAACTTTGGGTTTTTCGTTCTTTTCCCTTTTCCTTTGAAAAAATAAAGCGCGGTGGCGATTTCAAACGGAATATTGAGTCGAGTCAATCCCATGGCTTCGATCTCAGATTTTCCCCGCTACATACCCTAATAATGATTTTATAATGCAAATAAAATTTTAAATAAATAAAATAAAAGAAAATAGAGTCGGGACTTAGCTTCGTAAAAGGCGTGGCGCGTAATCGGAAGGCATCAGAAAAATCAACCCTGAAACAGACACAGAAAAATAATATTTTTAGTGTAGGGTTAATTCTTGTAAACCCTGATTCGGGCGTAAAATGAATAAAGCAAAGCAATCGATTTAATTAATTATTGGTTTCGCAACCTAATTAATTAAATCGATAAAATCAGGCAATAAAACATTTTTTATGATTTTTTTATGAATAATAAAGTAAATATGATTTTTATAAAGATACATAAATAAAATCTCTAATTAAAATAAATAAATATATAATATTAAGAAACTAAATAATTTAAATAAAATAACTTTTATTAATTATAAATAAACATTAAAGAATTAAATGAAATAAAATAAAATGTTATTATTATAAAAAAGGGTTTTTAGAAAATAAATATAATTTTTATAAGTAAAAGAAAGAAAAAAAAAACAAATAATAAAACATATATTTAAATATATAAATATATAAAAGAAATTATGTAATTAAATATAAAAAAAATAAAAAAAACTTAGCTGGATCCAGTGTGGCGCGCGCTGAGGGAGTATGGTAGGCTGGCATCTTGCGCGCGTTGGATTGAGAGATGAAGAGATCAGATGGCCAAGAGAGCGAGAGTACATGGTAGCGCGTAGGTCTTAATCCACTAGATCCCCCATAGTTTGAAAACAAACGCGCGCGCAATGCTGGCCAATAGGGGAGAGCCACGCAATCACCTTCAACCTCCCCTCCGTCGTCTTAGCCCTGCAACTGGCTTTTAGCGACGGACGCCTCCATAGCTATAGACCTGCAATTTGCGAATACAAGCAAACGACCACAAAAATATTTCGCGAGGGTACCTATAGATTTGTCTGACCCTCACGAATTCAGCCATGCCCTCAATTGAGGCTAATTTTACCTGTAGAGGAAAACCCTAAAAAAGTTTTGAAAACCCTAACTATGGTATCTATGGCAAACAGGCATGGAAACGCAATTAAACATCCAGAAAGCATTAGAACCTCATTCCAAACAATCACATGCAATCAAAACACACGTATGCATGATGAATTATGCAAATCGAATAAAAAATATTCAAGACTAACCTTGGCTTAATGGAGGTAATTCTGGGGGTGTTGAACACGAACGAGGATCTGGATAGCTTCAGTGATATCCAAGGAACGTATTGCAATGCTTGGAATGCTTTGAATCCTTGCCAATCTTCAAAACCGAACTTGACTTGTTCTTGAAAATTTTGAAACCCTAAGGTGTTCTTGACTGCAAAAATTTGTAATCCTTGCTTCTGAATGGTTTGTGTATATATATTAGAGTAATTTAGGTCAATAATTGTGAGCAAAATCTTGTTGAATCAAAGAATGGAAATTAGTGAAAATTTGATTTTCAAATCTTTCTAAATGTGTCCAATTTCAATCTTTTCCTTCATCAATTTGGTTTGAACGAATTTGGAAGGGATATTGAGATATTTTGATGATTAATGATGATTGAAATTGAAGAGAAAACAAATCTTTTCAATTTTTCTTTCAATATTGATTAAATATATGATTTAAATGAATAAAAAATTCAAATAAAAATCAAATATTCATCATATTTTCGTGGATTTGAGATTGAGTATCTTTGATGGCTTGGGGAACAAGATTGAATCAAAAAAAGATTGGGTCCTTTTGCAAAAAGATTCATTTTGGAGCCCTTTTCTTCACATTTTTTCCTCAAAAATTATCCAACTTTGACAAGGCATATCTCCCTCAATTTTTAGGGTATGGAGGATTTCTAAGACTTTTTAGAAACCTTGAAGAGTCCTTTAACCAGTTTTTTTGGTCCCATGTAAACATAATTTTTCATGCTCCTTGCGTGTCCTTTTGAAAAAATGACTTTTGGTTGACTTTTGAAAAGGACCTATAATGTTTTGGTCCATATCTCTTAAATGAAGCATTTTTAGACTTGGCATGTGAGAGACAAAGTTGTAGAGAATCAAATTTCCTTCAAAATAAGCTTTGGATGGAAAATTTCTGATGTTCCATGTGAGAGTTATGGCTAGTCAAAGTTTAGTTGACTTTCTCCCATACAAACCCTAATTTAGAAACTTTTTGATTTGTTGATTTTTGATCTTTCCTTGATGAACCATGATCAATACTTGATCAAATGATGAATGATACCTCAATATTAGGATCTTGACAAAAAATCAGGAGTTTTGACTTTACTTTGACCACAGTTGACTTTTAGGTTAACCTAGTCGACTGTTGACTTTCTGAACAATTAAGTGACCAATCCTTTGAGCTGAGACTTAAGACTTGTCATAGAGGTAATGAGAGACATCATAGACCATATGGAATGCCTTGGAGCTATTTATTCATTGATTTTATTTCAGAATAACAAAACCCTAATTCTCTGATCTTTGCTTAGGAGAGTGTATCTCGGAGCTTTGTATCTTGATTTGACTTTTGAATAGGAGAAATAGTATGGGCAAATTTTGGGGTATGACAGCTGCCCCTGTTCAATCTTCTTAAACCTGAAGATGTAGAGTGGTTTGTATACCAGTCGGTATCTGAAAGTGGAAGAGGATTGAACACTAGAATACCCAGAAATTTGTACCATCGGAGGATGGGCTTAGAGATGCCATCCAGATGAGCATTAAGATAAGTTATGTATCTGAACTTGAAGCAGCAGTTGTTTGAATGTTGATCGTGTCATTACTGTTCGTGGTAGATGAATTAGATCTTTGAGAATTGGTCGTGTCAGCACCATTCGTAGTAACTGAATTAGACTTAGTGAATAGTTGATTGTGTCCACACCATTCGTGATGATGGAATTAAATCCTTGGAAGTTGATCGTGTCAGTACCGTTCGTGGTAACTGAATTAGATCTTGGAAAGATGATCGTGTCCACCCCGTTCGTGATGATGGAATTAGATTCTTAAAGGTCGGCCGTGTCAGCACCGTTCGTAGTAACTGAATTAGATCTTGGAGAGATGATCGTGTCTACACTTTTCGTGGTGATAGAATTAGATTCTCTTGTCGTGTCAGCACCGTTCGTAGTAACTGAATTAGCCTTTAAAGGGTAATTGATCGTGTCCACACCGTTCGTGATGATGGAATTAGATCTCTGACCGTGTCAGTACCGTTCGTAGTAACTGAATTAGATCTTTGAAGATGATCGTGTCACCACCGTTCGTGGTAAATGAATTAGATCTTCGAGCGTTGACCGTGTCAGTACCGTTCGTAGTAGCTGAATTAGATCCTGGAAAGTTGGAGATTTCGTTCATTTGTCTGTACCTGTATTCTGTAATAGGTGTAGCAATTTATATAATGCCATGATGCATGCGTTATGTAATGAGTCTCTCAAAATAAATGAGAAATGTTGTATGTTATGCATGAGTTTATTATGAGATACTTATATGCAATGTATGGATATGTGTGTGATGTGTGATCATGATTCATATTATTTGAAGTATCTTGATCGGGATCCTGATGTCTTTATCTTGTCTGGAAGATATACAGTTGGGGATTTATGATTACTGCCTGGGGATGAATAGTGTCTTGACGTACCCAGACTGGGGATAAGAGATATTAATGAACCGTATTGGAGGAGAGCAAAGTGTCAGGGAACCGGCCACGTTGAAGATGTAAACTCTGTCGGGGAGCTACGTCTTTGTTGAGAGTATTGGAGATATCTTCTTAATGACTACTCTGTGGGGATTCCTTCAGATTATTGGCTTTGAAGGAGGACTTCTGGATTACTTTAGACATTGTCTCTTCGCCTTTCCTATCTAATGAACTAATAGATATTTTTATGAAAGAAAGGATAAATGATAATCATATTCATATGCATATGTTCATTCAAAATTATCATTGGACGTTCGCGTATTTGAAAAAGAGAAAAAGGAAAACTCGAAAGAGAGAAAATAACTTGTATTAAGAAAGCCATGAACAGGCAAAATGAAGAGCATATTGTGTGTTTTTGAAAAGGTACAAAACAAAACAAAAATAGCTATGTGGAAATAATCCTATTGAGTTTCAATTCTGCTATTGCTATTATGTCTTTGAGCATCTCATCCCTTGCTTGTTGGAGAAAGATGATTGAATCGATCTGAGCCCTTTGAACCTGATATTGTTGATGGAATTGAATGGTGGATGATCTGAACGAGACATAGTCGTATGCTTTAATCCTTAACTTTTGCCTAGGCCACCTTTTCAGGTTTTCAGCCTACCAGGATACCCCTTTTTGCCCAAGTTGCCCTTTCAGGTTTTCAACTTGCCGGGTGTACAATTTTTTATATATAACCCTAACTTTTGCCCGAACCCTTTTGGTTCGCCGGGATGCCCTTACTTTTGCCTAGGTACGTCGACCTAGCGGGTCGTATTTATGTGTAGTATTTTTTGACTATGTCTGCGTTCACAGGCTGTGGAAAGTCTTCTCCGTCCATAGTAGTGAGTATCATTGCTCCTCTAGAGAAAATTTTCTTGATTACAAATGGTCCCTTATAGGTGGGAGTCCACTTGCCCCTAGGATCACCTTGTGGTAGAATAATTCTCTTTATGACCAAGTCACCAACCTGGTATGTTTGTTGCTTGACTCTCTTGTTAAAGGCCTTGATCATACGCTTCTGATATAATTGTCCATGACAAACACCCGCAACCCTTTTCTCATCAATCATGTTTATCTGGTCTAGTCAAGTTTGAATCCATTCGTCTTCATCTAACTCTGCCTCTTTCATGATCCTTAAGGATGGAATCTGAACTTCGATCGGTAGTACAGCTTCCATGCCATGGACTAGTGAGAACGGGGTTGCCCCAGTTGACGTACGTGCGGACGTACGGTAACCATGAAGAGCAAATGGTAACATCTCATGCCAATCCTTATAAGTCATAGTCATTTTTTGTACAATCTTCTTTATGTTCTTATTGGCGGCCTCCACAGCTCCATTCATCTTTGGTCTATATGGAGAAGAATGGTGGTGCTTGATGTTGAACTGTGTGTAGAGCCCAGTAATCATCTTGTTATTCAAATTAGTACCATTGTCTGTTATAATCCTTTCGGGGATGCCATAGCGACAAATGAGGTTATGCTTAATGAATCGAGCCACCACGTTCTTGGTAACGGAGGCAAATGAAGCAGCTTCTACCCATTTGGTGAAGTAATCAATAGCCACAAGGATGAAGCGGTGTCCGTTGGAAGCGGTTGGTTTGATCTCTCCGATCATATCAATTCCCCACATTGCAAAAGGCCAAGGAGCAATTAGAACATTCAGAGGAACTGGAGGTATGTGTACTTTGTCGGCGTATATCTGGCATTTGTGGCATGTTCTAGAATGTTGGTGACAGTCAGTTCCATAGTGGACCAGTAGTAACCCACTCTTAGAATCTTTTTAGCCATAGTATGTCCACTAGAATGGGTTCCAAAGGTACCATCGTGCATGTCTTCCAAGATCTCTTCAGCTTCCTTCTTGTTCATACAACGAAGCAGGGTTGAATCATGATTACGTTTGTATAGGGTTCAATTGCTCAGAAAGAACTTGGATGCGAACCTTCTTAAGAATTTCTTGTCGTGATAGATGCTCCTTCAGGATATTCTTGAGTCTCGAGGTATCTTTTTACTTCGTGAAACCATGGCTTTTCTTCAACTTCGTCAGTGACTATCTCGTAGCAGTATGCTGGTTCGTCATATCTTTCAATAATAACTATAGGAGCCTCGTTGTCCCATCTGACCCCGAACATGGATGACATAGTAGCTAACGCGTCTGCCAGTTGATTCTCTTCTCGGGGAATATGTTCAAAAGTAATCTCTTCGAAGTATGGAATTAAAGATAGCACCAAATCTTTGTAAGGCATGAGATTAGGATGCTTCGTGTCCCATTCTCCTTTGATTTGACTGATTACTAGGGCTGAATCCCCATATACTTCTGAGAACTTGATTCTTAAGTCGATAGCAGCTCTGAGTCCCAAGATACATGCTTCATACTCAGCCATATTGTTGGTACAGTCGAAACATAGTCTCGCTGTGAACGGGGTGTGTCCACCTGCGGGAGAGATAATTACAGCGCCAATACCATTACCAAGTGCATTCGAAGCTCCATCAAAAACCATAGTCCATCAGGATCCTGGTTCAGGTCCTTCATCCGGGCCAGGTTGTTCATAATCAGTAACAAGCATAACATCTTCATCTGGGAATTCAAAACTCATGGATTAATAGTCGTCCACAGCTTGTTGAGCCAAATGATCTGCCACTACACTTCCCTTGATTGCTTTCTGCGTTGTGTATTAGATGTCATACTCTGTTAATATCATTTGCCATCTTGCTATTCGTCGAAAGAGGGCAGGCTTTTCAAACACGTACTTGATGGGATCCATTCTAGAAATCAACAAAGTGGTATGGTTCAACATATACTGTCTCAGTCGGCGAGAAGCCCACGCCAAAGCACAGCAAGTTTTCTCGAGCAGTGAGTATCTTGTTTCACAGTCGGTAAACTTTTTTCTAAGGTAGTATATTGCATGCTCTTTTCGACCAGACTCGTCATGTTGCCCCAGTACGCACCCCATCGAGTTTTCTAACACTGTTAAGTACATAATTAGAGGTCTTCCTTCAGCAGGTGGTATCATGATCGGAGGTTCTTGCAGGTACTTCTTGATTTTGTCAAAGGCTTCTTGACATTGGTCATTCCACTTTACTACCTGATCTTTCCTTAGTAGTTTGAAGATTGGTTCACAAGTAGCGGTCAGATGGGAAATAAATCTAGCAATGTAGTTCAGGCGTCCCAGGAATCCTCTCACTTCTTTCTCGTTTCGTGGAGCAGGTATCTCTTGTATAGCTTTTACCTTTGCAGGATCGACTTCAATACCTTTATTACTGACAACGAAACCTAGTAGCTTACCAGACCTTACACCAAAAGTACACTTGTTCGGATTCAGTCTCAACTTATATTTCTTCAACCTATCAAACAACTTTTGCAAATGGACCAGATGTTCTTCTTCAGTGTTGGACTTCGCAATCATATCATCAACATAGACCTCTATTTCTTTATGAATCATATCATGGAATAGAGCTACCATTGCACGTTGGTACGTTGCCCCAGCATTCTTCAACCCAAATATCATGACCTTGTAACAGAAGGTGCCCCAAGGCATAGTGAAAGTTGTTTTTTCCATGTCTTCGGGTGCCATCTTGATCAGATTGTAACCTGAGAAACCATCCATGAAAGAGAACACCTTGCATTGCGCAGTACTATCAACTAGAATGCCAATATGTGGTAGTGAGAAATCATCTTTAAGGCTTGCTCGATTCAAATCTCTATAGTCTACACACATTCTGACTTTTCCATCTTTCTTAGGCACGGGTACTATATTGGCGATCCATGGCGGATAACTCACAACTTTTAGGAAACCAGCATTGAATTGTTTTTCAACCTCTCCTTTGATCTTTTGAGCCATGTCAGGTCTGCTTCTTCGTAACTTCTGTTTAACCGGAGGACTATTTTCTTTTATCGGTAGACGGTGGACCACAATATCAGTATCGAGCCCAGGCATATCTTCGTAAGACCAAGCAAAGATCTCAACATTGTCTCGTAACATCTGAATTAACCTCTGTTTGACAACATCTTCTAATTCAGCCCCTATCTTGATTTCTTTCTTTTCTTCGTCAGTACCTATGTTCACAATCTCAATTGGCTCTTCGTGCGGCTGTATAGTCTTCTCTTCTTGCTCTAGTAATCTGGCAAGTTCTCTAGGAACTTCACAATCTTCCTCACCTTCATCCTCAGCTTGGTAGCTCGGATTTTCAAATTCATATTTAACAATAGCAAAGTCGTTATCAATAGGATCCAGAGTGGATATGGATCTGCAGTGCATTATGTGGGGTGTGTGTAAGAATACATAGCTATAAAAGTAAAGAAAAATAAAAGCAAACACACAATTTGAATACGAAACGTCCAATGTTTTATTGAATGAAAATATACTTATGAAATGACAAGCCCTAACAATGGACCATTGTGCCTCGGGCGGGACACACGGCTTTAGAGTTTATTGTTTATTGAAGTACAGAATTTAAAATTGGAAATATAAAGGAAAGCAAGAAATAAACTAAGAACGGCAATTACTCCTGACTATAGGAGATAGAAACAATGTCTTCAGTCTTCCAGTTGTCCAGCCCTTTGTCTGATGTAGGAAAGATCCACTTGTCCAGGTTGTAATTATCCTCATCTTCTTCAATGGCATTGACTCCCTTGCTGATGAAATGATGCTTCAAACCTTCTGGAGGAGGATGTTGTTCTCCCTTCTGATCCTTAGCGGTGCAGCCTAAGCCCCATTTGTTGGACTTGTATGGAATATCAAGTAATGCCCCCAGATAGTGCAGCCACCTTCTTCTACCACAGCCCTAGCGTCTTTCAGAAAAGCCATTGTAGGAGGAACCCTAGTAACTTTAGGAGGAGTGTAGACATGCTTAGTCTCAGGAACCACTTGAGGGACCAATTCGAACGCTTGACGGGGAGATTCAAAAGCTTCTCCAGTGAATTCAACATACTTGGTCTCATCTATGAAGCTCACCACATATTCTTCTTCACCATACACAGTAAAAATCTTGCCTTTTGCTGGATACTTCAGTTTCTGATGGAGAGTTGACGTCACAACATTTGCCCCATGTATCCAAGGACGTCCAAGTAGACAGGAATAGGCGGGACGAATATCCATCACATAGAACACAGTATTGAAATTCTGGGAACCTACTCTGATCGGGAGCTCAACCTCGCCATATACAGTACTCATTGTGCCATCGAAAGCTTTTACTATCACATCACTGGATTTCAGCTCAATTCCGTCAACCTTGAGTTTGTCCAGCACCAACTTGGGTAGCACATTCAGAGACGAGCCATTGTCAACCAGTACATGAGCTAGAGTGGTGCCCCCACATTCAATGGAGATGTGTAGCGCCTTGTTGTGGTTCTTTCCACTAGGACTCAAGTCAGCATCAGAAAAACCAAGGTAATTGTCTGTCGTCAGGTTTGTGATACAATTCTCGAGTTGAGTGACAGAAATCTCTTGTGGCACATGAGCAGCCTCTAGAAACTTCATCATAGCTTTGGCATGAGTCTTGGAACAACTTAAGAGTGACAGCATAGAGATCTTGGAAGGAGTATGCCCCATTTGTTCAACAATGTCATAATCACTCTTGCGAATGATCTTAAGGAACTCATTTGTTTCTTCAGATGGTGGGTTTTCAGTGACAGCCTCAGGTTCATGCAACAGTTTTTTACCACGAGCATCAGCATTTGGAGTAATAGTAACAGCAGGTGAAGCAGTGTTCGGAGAGATCTCTGGAGAAAACACCCTTCCACTTCTTGTCACTTTACTAGTTCCAGCAATATTACCTACGTCAGGATTGGCGTCTTCAGAAACTTTATCAGATTCAAGTTCTTGCTTTACTCCACGAACATAGACTTCGGCACCATAATTCCAAGGGATAGCTTTATCAGAAGAATATGGCATCGGACCAGCTTTAGTAATAATGATCGGAGCCACACGGGGTTCAGCAGAAATCTTGAAAGGAGCCTTGGTAGGGATCTTCAATGGGACTTTGGAAATGACGGAGACATCCTCGATTTTAAGGCCACGAGAGAAACCTTCACACAAATCTTCAATAGAAGGGGTCTTCTCAAATATGATAGTGCCACGATCCATCCAGCCTTGGATACCTCTTTTCAGATTCTCACAACCATTAGGTAGGGATGCACAGTAATAACAACCTGGGTCGCAACCTGGAAATAAACTAGCTCGCAGCAGCTTTCTCTTGATGTCAGGGAGAGGTGTTGACAGATCTCTCACATCATAAACATGGATGGTGTCCATGATAGCGTTAACGGTCTTGTCATGTTTTGGCATAGGAGCAGTGATGACATTAGGAGTCTCTGGGGCGTCGAACTCGATTTCGCCAGCATCTATCATGTCTTGGATCTTATTTTTCAACGCCCAACAATTATCAGCAGTGTGTCCAAGGCTATTAGAGTGATACACACATTTTGCATTAGGATCATAGTTTGGAGACGTAATGGTGATGTTCTTTGGAGGATCTCTTATGGTGATCAGATTGGCTTTCAATAGATGTTGCATGGCCTGAGATAAAGGCATGTTGATTTTAGTGAATTGCCTTCTAGGTGTGTCTGGCCTACGCTGATATCCTTGTCTAGGAGCTTGTTGAGGTGTTGGCGTAGAGATGAGGACAGCTCCAACAGATTGGTTCTGATCATTCTTATTACGGCCCCTCTGACTATGAACAACATTAGACTCATTTTTTCCATGATATGGCTTCTTTGCGGTACCAGAAGATGCACCCACTTGAATCTTCCCACTTCGAATACCATTCTCAACATGTTCTCTAGTCATGATAACATCAGTAAACCTAGACGAGGAACTACCCAGCAAGTGACTATAGAACGACCCAGTTAGCATGCCCATGAACATGTCCACCAACTCCCTATCATTCAAGGAAGGTTGGACTCTTCCAGCTAGATCTCTCCATTTTTGCGCATACTCCTTGAAACTTTCCTTAGGTCCCATAGACATGCTTTGTAGTTTCATGCGAGTTGGTGCGAGATCGGAATTATATTGGTATTTCTTGTAGAAAGCAACAACCAAATCTTCCCAAGTACGGATGCTAGTACCCTCCAGTTGATAGTACCATTCGAGTTGAGTTCCAGATAAGCTTTCTTGAAAGAAATGGATCCAGAGCCTCTTATCAGCAGTGTGAGGCTGAATCTTCCTTACATAAGACCTCAAGTGCATCTTGGGGCAGGAGACTCCATCATACTTAGCAAAGGCGGGAGTTTTGAATTTTGGAGGAATAACGACCCCAAGAATGAGTCCCAGCTCTTCAAAATCCAGCCCAGGTACCTTCTGAATTTCCACGCTTCTCAGACGCTCTTCTAGTAGCCTATACTTCTCATCAGGATAATCCTCGTCTTGAGGATACTCTTATTCTTCTTCTTCTTGACCATCAGAACCTACATGGCTTCCATGGTTGTTCTTGACACTGAAATCATCTTCTTCCTCTTCCTCTTCCTCGTCTTTAGGAATCCCAATTTCTTCGGCCCTCTTGGGACGAACTTTGAATCTTCTTCCCAGGTTGATCACTCCTTTATTTTTCTTAGTCTTCGTCTTCTTAGTCAGAAGAGCTTTCAGTTCATCTTGCCCCTTGGACAAGTTCAGGATCAAGGCTTGAAATTCAGCGTTCTGAGCTTGGAGATTCTTGACAGATTGTTCGAGATCCATCTTTCTTACTGAAATAAACAGCAGAAAGATGAGGCATTTGTTTTTATGAAACCTGTGATGCGATGTTTATGAATGATATGATTATGCATATGCAATGTTTTCAAGGACTCTGAAATTTAAATTTGCTTAAACAAGGAACAAAGAACAAATTTATTAACAATAATAATAGTAATAATTAAATTGTACTTAGTTATGGTTCTTTGCCACTTTTAGGCTTACAAAAGAAAACAAATAAGTAAAAAACAACTAGAAATAATAGAAATAAAATAAAACTCCTTCAAGTCTCCCATGGGCGCTTCCTCTTTGATCCAATGAAGTTGTTGATGCCTTGCTCCGCCTGAAGTAGTTTCGTGAGCTCTAATACTTGTTTTTCTTTTGCACGGAATTGAGCTTCAAAAGTATCTCTTTCTTCTTTCAATTGAACCCATGACTTTTGTAGTTCTTCTAAGTCGGTAGGCATGTCCGGATGGAGAATAACCAAAGGAACCTTTTCTTCACATTCATGTTCAACAATCACAGGTCCAACGTAGGGATATGGCATGATAAAACGTTGAGCGCGAGTGCGCACCCATCTGAGATAAGGCTCTGAAGGAAGGGAGTTCTTTTGCCCCCAACTCTTGCTATCTACCTTGTACACTTAATTCCAAGCGCGTATGAACTCTCGGCGTTGGTTTCGAACATCTTCTTCATAGTTGAAAACAACCCCTTCAATAATCAAGTGATGCGGACCATCTCTGCGAGCATAACCAAACTGTCGTAGGGCCAATGAAGGGTTGTAGGTAATCCCCCCTCTAATGCCAAGGAGTGGCACATTAGGGAATTTCCCACAACGGATATCTGAATGAGAAAGTGACATAATCCTTCGAGACCATTGCATTTTTTGATCATTTCTTAACACTGAACGAGGAAGGTGCGAAATAAACCACCTAGCTAGCAAAGGTGTGCAGCACATAAGAGTCCCTCGCTTCTTCATGATAGGAGAGTGAAGAGTTTGTAGAATATCTCCAAGTAATGTAGGCAGAGGGTTGTGGGTTAAAAAGATCTTGATTGCATGCACATCAATGAATTGATCAGGGTTAGGAAACAAAACCAAACTATATATCAATAAAGCCAAAACATCTTCAAAAGCATGGTAACTCATGGCTTTCAGAAATTGTCGAGCTTTCCCAAATAAGAATTTGGCCGAGAGACCTTCGACTCCATTCTTGGTGTCCCAGTTGGAAGCAATGTCTGATCTCTTTAGGTGTAGCGTAGCAGTAATAGTCTCAGGTTTTGGAGTGCTCTCCAAACCAGTAAAGGGTAAATAATCAGAGATGGGTATACCAAGTAAATCCGAGAACTCCTCCAAGGTAGGTACCAACTGATAATCTGGAAAAGTGAAGCAATGATGCTCGGGATCGAAGAATTGGCATAAGACTCTCATCATACCTTCTTCAAATTGAGAGGTGACCAGTCGGAGTAGATAACCATGTCTTTCAGCAAACTTAGAATCTCCAGGAACTTCTAAGGCAAGCTCCTTAAGCTCAGAAGGTATCCCCACGAAGTTGAGTCGTACATAATCCCTAGTAACAAAAGCCATGTCCTACAAAACAGTACAAATATAAATTTCTTGGTCCTTGAAATTGTTAGTGGATATGATATGCCATGATGTCATGATGTCATGATGCCAAGTAGATAAAAAACACAAACAAGTCATACAATTGCCTTAAGGGTAGGCTTGCATGAGGTTCATAGGTATATACCCTTTCTCCTTTCGTTTAGTTGGTTCAACCTGTCCTAAAAGTAACCAGGTTCTATGGTGCTCATATCCCTGATCTTTCTCGCGGGCATTGTCTCAACATAGCGCTCAATCGGCCAGCCAAAAGCATCCCTTGAGTCCAATCTCAATGAGTGTAGCATCGAGTATCAACCGGCTTCAGTCAGGAATCCGAAGCCAGCCATCTCACTACCTCTTATAAGCCAAAGTCAAGTTCAACTAAGGTTCTAAAGGCGAATTAGTGCTCATGACACCACGTGGTAGCCAAATGTCTCCTCGATCAGATTCAAGGGCCATCAGGACAAACCAAAGTGTCGCACTAATGGTCGCCACCAGTTCAACCATAACGATACATGTCGTACAGCTTCCCTGGTCTCATGCCACATACTTAAGGTACACTAGATCCGGGTGTAGGACCTTTCACACAGCAGAATTCCCAAAACAGCCTTGGAAATTAAAACAAGCAAAACAAACAATAGAAAACATTTTAAGTGAATCCTAAACTTTTAAGGTAACCCCTCTTTTTAATCGAAAATCCCCAGCAGAGTCGCCAGTTCTGTAATACGGTGAACTGACTTTATATCGAAATGTCGCGGATAGCAAGAGTCGCCACCGACTTTTATTTTATCCAAATTAATCAGAAAGGCTAAAAGAACAGGAAAAACCTTTTTAAAAGAAACTGAGTACGGGGGGTAATTTATGTAAAGGGAAGGTTTAAAAAGCACCCTTTGCATCCATGGTATTCCATGGGCTCTTAATTGCTTTGCTCTTTTTCGTTCAGAAATGTAGAAGAAGTGAATACGGACTTTAGCTCGTAAATGAGCGTAGCCATTTTGAAGGTTTATGAGAAAGAATATGAAAATATTTTTTAGCCAGAACAAGGCAATTAGGGGCAATTACCTTAATAATGTAGAAAATCAGTTCTTTTAGCCTTTCAGGGTGAAAGGGTCTATCCATGCCATAAGAGGGCAATAAGCCTTTCATTTGGAGATTGAAGGGTCGTCGCAATATCGTTCGCCATAAGACTGTCCCATGCCATAGAGAGGCAGGTAGTCTAAGGGAAGGATCAGAATAGCCTTTCGTAGGCAACCAGAGGATACCTCAGCCTTTCGTAGGCAACTTCCGAGGGACGAGATCATATTAGTGTATCGAAGGCAGCATCATTAGAGACCTATGATCTTTGCATAATCGAGGCAACATGGCTGAGGTATCCTCGTATTCGAGGGACATGGCTATTCTGAAAAGAAACACAAGGCAACAGGCAACAAGGCAACAAGGCAACAAGGCAACAAGAGGGGTTACCAAAAAGTGTGCGTGGGTGCAACAATCACGTGATTAATTCAGATATTTATCTTATAAAAATTAAATGACTCTAAGTTCAATTTCGAGGTTATCACTCCCTAGGGTTACTAACCATGCAATAGCATAAACAATATAATTAAAGCAATATGGGGAAGGGGGAAAAGAAACCAGCGGGGGGAAAGGGAGAGTGAAACCAGCAGGTTTGACATAAGTAATAATTAGGCAAAAAATAAAAAAAAGGATTAGAGTTTAGGGTTACCGACTATTTGAGCTTTGGCGGTTGGCAAACCCTGAAAAATCGGAAAAGAAGAAATATACAAGGAATGAGTGTATTATTAATTCAAATAATAATTAGGGTTAACCCTATAAAAATCAAAAAAAGGGCAAGGAAAATAATAATAAAAAAGTATTAAAAGGACTTAGCTTTTTGATTTGATCTGATATGGTTGGCAGTCGGAGGTAGCCTCGGGGTTAACCCTGAAAAATGGGCAAAAATAAATAAAAGACGTGAGTGCAAAAGAGTCCATTAACTTTCGAGGTTTTTACCCTAATAATCATTTTATAATGCAAATAAAATTTTAAATAAATAAAATAAAAGAAAATAGAGTCGGGACTTAGCTTCGTAAAAGGCGTGGCGGGTAATCGGAAGGCATCGGAAAAATCAACCCTGAAACAGACACAGAAAAATAATATTTTTAGTGTAGGGTTAATTCTTGTAAACCCTGATTCGGGCGTAAAATGAATAAAGCAACGCAATCGATTTAATTAATTATTGGTTTCGTAACCTAATTAATTAAATCGATAAAATCAGGCAATAAAACATTTTTTATGATTTTTTTATGAATAATAAAGTAGATATGATTTTTATAAAGTTACATAAATAAAATCTCTAATTAAAATAAATAAATATATAATATTAATAAAATAAATAATTTAAATAAAATAACTATTATTAATTATAAATAAACATTAAATAATTAAATGAAATAAAATAAAATGTTATTATTAGAAAAAAGGGTTTTTAGAAAATAAATATAATTTTTATAAGTAAAAGAAAGAAAAAAAAACAAATAATAAAACATATATATAAATATATAAATATATAAAAGAAATTATGTAATTAAATTTAAAAAAAAAAAAAAACTTAGCTGGATCCAGTGTGGCGCACGCTGAGGGAGTATGGTAGGCTGGCATCTTGCGCACGTTGGATTGAGAGATGAAGAGATCAGATGGCCAAGAGAGCGAGAGTACATGGTAGCGCGTAGGTCTTAATCCACTAGATCCCCCATAGTATGAAAACAAACGCGCGTGCAATGCTGGCCAATGGGGGAGAGCCACGCAATCACCTTCAACCTCCCCTCCATCGTCTTAGCCCTGCAACTGGCTTTTAGCGACGGACGCCTCTATAGCTATAGACCTGCAATTTGCGAATACAAGCAAACGACCACAAAAATATTTCGCGAGGGTACCTATAGATTCGTCTGACCCTCACGAATTCAGCCATGCCCTCAATTGAGGCTAATTTTACCTGTAGAGGAAAACCCTAAAAAAAGTTTTGAAAACCCTAACTATGGTATCTATGGCAAACAGGCATGGAAACGCAATTAAACATCCAGAAAGCATTAGAACCTCATTCCAAACAATCACATGCAATCAAAACACACATATGCATGATGAATTATGCAAATCGAAAAAAAAATATTCAAGACTAACCTTGGCTTAATAGAGGTAATTCTGGGGGTGTTGAACACGAACGAGGATCTGGATAGCTTCAGTGATATCCAAGGAACGTATTGCAATGCTTGGAATGCTTTGAATCCTTGCCAATCTTTAAAACCGAACATGACTTGTTCTTGAAAATTTTGAAGCCCTAAGGTGTTCTTGACTGCAAAAATTCGTAATCCTTGCTTCTGAATGGTTTGTGTATATATATTAGAGTAATTTAGGTCAATAATTGTGAGCAAAATCTTGTTGAATCAAAGAATGGAAATTAGTGAAAATTTGATTTTCAAATCTTTCTAAATGTGTCCAATTTCAATCTTTTCCTTCATCAATTTGGTTTGCACGAATTTGGAAGGGATATTGAGATATTTTGATGATTAATGATGATTGAAATTGAAGAGAAAACAAATCTTTTCATTTTTTCTTTCAATATTGATTAAATATATGATTTAAATGAATAAAAAATTCAAATAAAAATCAAATATTCATCATATTTTCGTGGCTTTGAGATTGAGTATCTTTGATGGCTTGGGGAACAAGATTGAGTCAAAAAAAGATTGGGTCCTTTTGCAAAAAGATTCATTTTGGAGCCCTTTTCTTCACATTTTTTCCTCAAAAATTGTCCAACTTTGACAAGGCATATCTCCCTCAGTTTATAGGGTATGGAGGAGTTCTAAGACTTTTTAGAAACCTTGAAGAGTCCTCTAACCAGTGTTTTTGGTCCCATGTAAAAATAATTTTTCATGCTCCTTGTGTGTCCTTTTGAAAAAATGACTTTTGGTTGACTTTTCAAAAGGACCTATAATGTTTTGGTCCATATCTCTTAAATGAAGCATTTTTAGACTTGGCATGTGAGAGACAAAGTTGTAGAGAATCAAATTTCCTTCAAAATAAGCTTTGGATGGAAAATTTCTGATGTTCCATGTGAGAGTTATGGCTGGTCAAAGTTCAGTTGACTTTCTCCTATACAAACCCTAATTTAGAAACTTTTTGAACTGTTGATTTTTGATCTTTCCTTGATGAACCATGATCAATACTTGATCAAATGGTGAATGATACCTCAATATTAGGATCTTGACAAAAAATCAATAGTTTTGACTTTACTTTGACCACAGTTGACTTTTAGGTTAACCTAGTCGACTGTTGACTTTCTGAACAATTAAGTGACCAATCCTTTGAGTTGAGACTTAAGACTTGTCATAGAGGTAATGTGAGACATCATAAACCATATGGAATTCCTTGGAGCTATTGATTTTCCTTCAGAGTAACAAAACCCTAATTCTCTGATCTTTGCTTAGGAGAGTGTATCTCGGAGCTTTGTATCTTGATTTGACTTTTGAATAGGAGAAATAGTATGGGCAAATTTTGGGGTATGACAGTTTACATTAATTTGTAAAAGGTTCCTAGAGTGATCAAGGTGTGATCAGAATACTCTAGAAGACTTAGAAGGTATCTAAGTGGAAAACCATTGTAATCAAGGTTGATTAGTGGATTAAATCCTCACGTGAGGTAAATCACTCTAAGGGGGTGAACTGGAGTAGTTTCGTAAAAACGAACCAGGATAAAAATCATTGTGCAATTGTTTTTTATCTTAAGAGTTTTTAAAGTCACACTTATTCAAACCCCCCCTTTCTAAGTGTTTTTCTATCCTTCAATTGGCATCAGAGCGCCGATTCTAAGGTGCAAGCACTTAATCGTGTTTAGAAAAGATTCAGGAAGAGAAAAACACTAAGTCAAGATGGTTGAAACTCCACCACCTACATATACATCTAGTTCTGCTGAGCAATACAATGGAAATGGTAACAATGGCTACACTAGACCACCAGTATTCGATGGTGAAAACTTTGAATATTGGAAAGATAAACTCGAAAGTTACTTTCTTGGATTAGATGGTGACTTATGGGATCTTCTGGTGGATGGTTACAAACATCCAGTGAAAGCTAGTGGAGTAAAGCTGACAAGACAAGAAATGAGTGATGATCAAAAGAAGCAATTCAAAAATCATCACAAGTCAAGGACTATTTTGTTGAATGCTATCTCTCACACTGAATACGAGAAGATATCTAACAGGGAAACTGACCACGACATATATGAATCATTGAAAATGACTCATGAAGGAAATGCCCAAGTCAAGGAGACTAAAGCTCTTGCCTTAATCCAGAAATATGAAGCCTTCAAGATGGAGGATGATGAAAACATTGAAACAATGTTCTCAAAATTTCAAACTCTAACTGCTGGATTAAGAGTTCTTGACAAGGGATACACAAAGGCTGATCACGTCAAGAAGATCATCAGAAGCTTTCCAAGAAGATGGGGTCCTATGGTGACTGCATTCAAAATTGCCAAGAACCTGAATGAAGTCTCTCTTGAAGAGTTGATCAGTGCTCTGAGGAGTCATGAAATAGAGCTGGATGCTAATGAACCTCAGAAGAAAGGTAAGTCTATTGCGTTAAAATCTAATTATAAAAAATGTACTAAAGCTTTTCAGGCTGAAGAAGAAGATTCTGAAGAATCAGAATCAGAAGAAGAAGATGAACTGTCCATGATCTCCAGAAGGGTAATCCAACTCTGGAAGAGCAAGCATAGGAAGTTTAAGAACTTCAAAAGTTCTAAGAAGCTTGAAAAAGGAGAATCTTCTGGAAGCAGAAGATATGACCAGAAGAAGGTCACGTGCTTTGAATGCAATGAGCCAGGACATTACAAGAGTGAGTGTCCAAAGCTTCAGAAGGAGAAGCCCAAGAAGAAGTTTCATAAGAAGAAAGGTCTTATGGCAACTTGGGATGATTCAGATTCATCAAAATCAAAATCAGACTCTGAAGGCGAGCAGGCAAATATTGTGCTGATAGCCACAGTTGATGATGGATCAAAATCTACATCAGAATCAGATTCTGAAGAGGTATTTTCTGAACTATCTAGAGAATGTGAATACAAGATCACACTCACAAAGATGTTTTTGATTCATGGCAAACTCAACAAGCATACAAGCAACAAGGCACAAGCAGAAGAACTCAAATAAAAGCAAGCATTGGTCACTCATGACAGATCAGGTCGACCTACTATGCATATAGGTCGACTCAATACAAGTAAAACAAGAGGAACTCAGAAAAACAGCAGTCAGGTCGACCTACTCCCAACCCAGGTCGACCTAAAATGGAGAAATTTACATATCATTCTGCTAGGTCGACCTACACAACAACTAGGTTGACCTAAACTGAGGAAAGGTCCCCAAAACGTATCTGAAGTGGATTCTGGTCGACCTACTTCTTTAACAGGTCGACCTAACTGGGAACAAATGTTATTCAAAGGATATGCAGCTCTGTTAGGTCGACCTAAGCACTACAAGAGGTCGACCTATTTGATCGAAAATGCCAAAATTTCTGGTTTTCTTTGCTCCAACTGATAAGCTCTCATATATATTGTCCAAGGTTCATTATTGCTTCTCAACACCAACAACTGAAAGATACACAAAGGCTTCTCATCTTCGTTCTTCATCATCTCCAACACAATTACACATAATCATTCTTGTGTTGAGGGTTAGTGATCGAGTTCGATAACGTCCATGGAACGGAATTGAAGATTCCTAGTGGGTGATGATTTGTGGGGTTTTTGGTGAATAAAATCAGAGGGTTTTGTCCTCCAAGATTGGTGAATTTTGGGGGTTTTTATCAAGAGGCTTCATCAAGGATCCAGCTGAGTGTGAAGATTGTAGAACAAGTGTTCAAGCAACTCAAGACACTGCAGAAAGGGATCAAAGTGAAGCTCTTGGAAAACCTTAATCTGGCTCAAGATTAAGGGGGAAGAAGATTCAAAGGATCTACAAATTTGGTTTATTGTTTATCGCTTTGTTATCTTCTTTGTATAAACTACTTTCAACATTAATGGAAGATTTCCCAATTTCAATTTGGAATTGGGGGCAGACGTAGTCGTAGCGAGGACGATCGACGAACTGCCTAAACAAATATCGTGTTCTTGTCGCTTTTATCTTTTCATTTACGTTCTGTTCATATTTGGTTATAATTGCAAATTGATCAACGATTCGAGTGTTAAAATTGTGAATTAAGGACTTGCATAAACATCACAATTCATCACACATTGAATCACCATCAATTTGATCATTATCACCAAGTGTTTGTGTTTTTGCTTCTTTCACTATTACTGCATTGCAAACCAAAGTTTATCAATTTAGAAGTTAATCGATTTTCAGCTGTGAAACATATTGATTCGATAACATATCAATTCATCGTTAATCTCAATTATCTTGTGGTTTTGGCACATATACGGCCCTTGCAATAACGGTCCGGAATAGACGCAAGTCGATTCAGAACCGCTTTCGCATTAGTTCGAAATAATTCCGAAAAACTCTGTGAGATCTATTCACCCCCCCTCTAGATCCTTAGGCCAACGTCTAACAAGTGGTATCAGAGCCTGGTTTATTCCGTGCTACGTGAAACACTTATTGGAAAGATGGATTCCGGACCTAAAGGGGCTCACAATAGAGCTCCAGTTTTCAACGGTGAAAACTATGGCTATTGGAAGGATTGTATGTGTGTCCACATCAATGCAATTGATAGGAACATCTGGACAGCTATTGTCAATGGTCCCTTTCAGATCCCATGACAAATGCAGCTGGTGCAGTTGTTCCAAAACCAGAAAATACTTGGGATGCTGAAGATGAAAAGAGATATGGATACGATTGGAAAGCGAGAAACATTCTAATCTCAGCTCTAGGAGTTGATGAATACTATCGCGTTTCCCATTGTAGATCCGCTAAAGCTATGTGGGACACATTGCAAGTTGCCCACGAGGGAACGAATGATGTCAAACTAGCTAGAATCAATACGTTAACTCAAGAATTCGAACTCTTCCACATGGAAGATGGTGAATCCATCGAAAACATGCAGAAGAGATTCGTTCACTTGAAAAATCGTTTAAATTCTCTTGATAGACCTGTTTCCAATGCAGTCGCTACTAACAAAATCTTAAGATGTTTGAACAGGGAATGGCAACCCAAGGTTACAGCAATAAAGGAAGCAAATGATCTAAACACCTTAGACATTACCACTCTCTTTGGTAAACTAGAGGAACATGAACAACACCTTAAATGCCTTTACATGCATGAGAAAAGGGCAAAGAAAGAGAAGAACATGGAGAAAGAGGTAGAGAAGAAGTCAATAGCTCTAAAGGCTTCAAGTTCCAAGACCTCAAGACAAGAGCTAGAGGATAGTGATACAAGTGATGACGAAGACTCCGATGATGAGGAAATGGGACTGTTTGTGCGAAGATACAACAAATATCTAAAGAAAAATGGAGCAAAGCATTCTGACAAGGGCTTGATTAACTATAGAAAGCAATCAAACAAGTTCAAACAAGATGACAACAACAAAGGAGAAATCAAAGGCCCTTGCTTTAATTGTGGGAAAGTCGGTCACTACAAACCGGATTGTCCATACCTTAAGAAGGAAAAAGAGAAGAACCAAAGCAAAGGTCACAACAAATCTAAAAGAGCCTACATAGCATGGGAAAGTGATTCATCTAGTGAAAGCTCATCAAGCGATGAAGAAGAATCAGCAAACTTATGCCTTATGGCTCATCAACACAAGAAAAAGAAAGCTCTAAGTCATCTTAAACCTGAACTCATAGATAAGGTATCTCATTCTCAACTAAAACTTGGTTTTGAAGAATTACATAGAGATGCAATTGAAGCTTTCAAACTTTTGGCCTCAAATAAGAAAATCTTTTCATATCTTGAATCAAAAGTTGAGAAAACCGAAAAGGATATGGAAGCTTTAAAACAATCTATGCTAGACACTCAAAAGGATAAAGTTGAAATAGATCCTACATCATGGTTTGGTTGTGAGACATGTCACATTTGGCAAAAAGAAGTAAGAGATCTAAAAGCCAAATTAGACAAGGCTCTACAACCAAAAGTGACTTTTGCGGTTGATCCAAATAAGTTCAAAAGATCGTATACTCCTTTATATAGTAAATACACTTTTGTACCAAAAGTATCAACTAGCAAATCAACATATTCTCATCATATTACCTGTCATTATTGTTGCAAAAAGGGTTATACCATTGAAAAATGCAATTTTAGGAGGATTTTAGTTCCTAAAGGAGTATTTCAATGGTTGCCTAAGTGCAACAAATTATGTACTCACTACCAAGGACCCAATGAAAATTGGGGAACTCCCTCTCTAAATTAATTTTGCAGGAAAAGTGTCTTGACATTGCCGAAAGGTTGTGGTTCCTTGATAGCGGATGTTCAAGACACATGACGGGAGACATATCTCTTTTCGTTGAGTTTCACGCAAAGAAAAAGGGGTATGTCACCTATGGAGATAACAATCGGGGAGCCATACTTGGTAAAGGAAGTGTAGGTAACCCCTCTACCACAACTATAACTGATGTACTGCTAGTAGAAGGCCTTAAGCATAATCTTTTAAGTATAAGTCAATTGTGCGACAAAGATTTTAAATAATGTTTACAAATTCTGGCTGCACAATAGAACATACTAAGAAAAGAGACATTATGTTTAAAGGCTTAAGAGTAAACAACATCTATATGCTAAACTTGGATGAGGTATCTAAGTCTAGTACCAAGTGTCTAATTGCTCTAGGCGAAGACTCATGGCTTTGGCATAGACGTCTCGCCCACATAAATTTTGACTTACTTAATAAAGTTGTCACAAAAGATTTAGTAATCGGCTTACCTAAAATGAAGTTTTCAAAAGATCATCTATGTGATGCTTGTCAAAAGGGAAAGCAAACAAAAATCTCTTTTAAATCAAAGAACGTGGTTTCAACATCACGCCCTCTTGAACTACTTCACATGGACCTTTTTGGCCCTTCAAGGACTAAAAGCATAGGTGGAAACATCTATGGTTTTGTCATTGTCGATGATTACTCTAGATTTTGTTGGACAATCTTTCTACCTAGTAAGGATCAAACTTTTCCAGCTTTCACACAATTTGCAAGATTATGTCAAAATAAAATGAGCACCAAAATAGTTGCAATTCGAAGTGATCACGGTGGAGAGTTTGAAGACTATCTTTTTGAAAACTACTGTGATAAACATGGAATTGAGCATAACTTTTCAGATCCTAGAACACCACAACAAAACGGTGTGGTTGAACGTAAAAATCGGGTTCTAGAGGAGTTGGCAAGAACAATGCTGAATGAGGGTAGTCTACCTAAGTATTTCTGGGCTGACGCGATTAGCACCGCATGTTATGTTTTGAATAGGATAATAATACGTCCTATACTGAACAAAACTCCCTATGAATTACTAAAAGGTAGAAAACCAAATGTATCTCATCTCCATGTATTCGGTTGCAAGTGTTTTGTCTTGAACAATGGTAAGGATAATCTTGGTAAATTCGATGCTAAAGCTGATGAGGGCATCTTCCTTGGTTACTCACAATCTAGCAAAGCATATCGGGTATATAATAAAAGATTACTTATAGTAGAAGAGTCAGTACACGTGTCTTTTGATGAATCTTATACAAAATATGTCGAGAAGGGTCTTTTATTTAATGGTGCAGGTCCATCCACTGAAGACATTGTCCAAGATAAGGAAGACGAGAATGAAAATATTGTAAAGAAAGATGCTGAGAAAGAGAAAGATGAGTCTCATGATGAAAATGAAAGGGAAAGCATCTCAAACAATGAAGAACTTCCTAAGGCCTGGACAAATCTGAGAGACCATCCAATTGACAACATAATAGGAGACATCTCAAAGGGCCTTACAACACGCTCAAAGATAAGTAACTTCTGTCATCATTTTGCTTTTGTTTCACAAGTTGAGCCGAAAAACGCTAAGGACGCATTACTTGATGAGCATTGGCTAATGGCCATGCAAGAAGAATTAAACCAATTTAAACGGAATGATGTTTGGGACTTAGTCCCTCATCCGGGAGATCATCAAGTAATAGGCACTAGATGGGTTTTTCGTAACAAACTTGATGAAAACGGCGTTATTACTAGAAACAAAGCTAGATTAGTTTCCCAAGGCTACAATCAAGAGGAAGGTATTGATTATGAAGAGACATACGCTCCTGTAGCACGTCTCGAAGCTATTCGCCTCTTACTTGCCTATGCGTGTTCTAAAGACTTCAAACTATTCCAAATGGATGTTAAAAGTGCCTTTCTAAATGGCTATATAAATGAAGAAGTCTATGTTGCTCAGCCACCCGGCTTTGAGAATTACATGTATCCAACTCATGTTTATAAGCTGAAATGTGCTCTATACGGTCTTAAACAAGCCCCTCGGGCTTGGTACGAACGTTTGAGCAAATTTCTTCTTAGTCAAGGGTACTCTAGGGGTAAAGTTGACACTACTCTCTTTATTAAAAGAAAAGATAAAGATGTACTCTTAGTCCAAGTTTATGTAGATGATATTATATTTGGGTCGACTAATGCAAAACTTGTCAAAGATTTTTCTAAGCTTATGCAGAGTGAATTTGAGATGAGTCTCATGGGTGAGCTAAATTTCTTCCTTGGCCTACAAATCAAGCAACTCAGTCATGGAACGTTTGTAAGTCAAACTAAATACTGTATAGAGCTGCTCAAAAGATTTGGAATGAGTGAAGCGAAGGAGATTGACACACCTATGGCAACAAATACTAACCTAGACAAAGATGAGAAAGGTAAAGAGGTTGATGTGAAATTGTACCGAGGTATGATAGGTTCACTATTGTATCTTACTGCCTCAAGACCAGACATTATGTTTAGTGTGTGTATGTGTGCAAGATATCAATCTTGTCCAAAAGAATCTCACTTAAAATCTGTCAAAAGAATTCTGCGATATTTACGTGGAACTACTACATATGGCCTATGGTATCCAAAGGGAAATGAGTGCTACTTGGTAGGATTCTCCGACTCAGATTTTGCTGGCTGCAAATCCGATAGAAAAAGCACCAGTGGAACATGTCATCTATTCTCAAATTCATTGATAAGTTGGCATAGCAAGAAACAAGTATCGGTTGCATTATCTACTGCTGAGGCAGAATATGTAGCTGCCAGGAGCTGCTGTGCGCAGATATTATGGCTCAAGCAACAACTTCTTGACTTTGGTATTAAGCTTGATCGTATACCTATCATGTGCGACAACACAAGTGCCATAAACTTGAGTAAAAATCCTGTCTTACACTCACGAACCAAGCATATTGAAATAAGGCATCACTTCCTAAGAGATCATGTAGAGAAAGGAGACGTTATATTTGAACATGTTGAGAGCAAGAAACAACTAGCTGACATCTTCACCAAACCTCTAGCAACGGAGCAATACTTCAACATTCGTAGGGAATTAGGGATACTCGATATCTCTAATTTGGGCTAATTACGTTTGTTTTCTCTTAAAGTTATTCCTTTACTTTATATCTATATATTGGTTATTCTCAAGCTAACATTTCTCTTAGTGTAAAGGTAGTTCACTATCAAGCCAGGCATCATTTCACATTGACTAAAGGCTTCCACTAAACGGTGACACCTACATATTGAGAAGGCGGTAACATGATTGTTGTTCACTTCCAAAAATATCATTGATGCTATAATATGCTATCAATTAACATGCTTATAGTGACTTCATACATATATCTCTCTTGCTCATGTATGTGTTTTGTAACACCCTTCTAAACCCCGCGGCAAATTAAATAAGTTTATTCAGAGTACATGAAAAGGGTGTCACAATTCAAAATAAATTAAAAACATCGTTTAGTCATGTCATGCATTCACTGAGGCAATTCTCATTAATTAAAACAATTCATGTCAACACAGCGGAATTAAATCAAACAGATTAAGTTTAACATCTTTCAAACTAATCCTTCAAACATCAAAACATAACTAGAGTTATCAAAACTTAAACTCTAAACATTCACGTCCCCAGTGTTACAACTATCAGAGCATGACACCTGACGCTACCTAAACAACTGACTCATGAGCTAATCCTCACCGAGTCGAACAGCCGCTATCCTCAATCTGAAAATGATCAACAGTAAGGGTGAGTCTCATTCACAATTAAACAATGTTATCAGTTCATAAACGACAGAACATCAACAATATAATATTCACCCAACATAAACATATATTCAGGCAAGTTTCATCATCATAAACAACCAACACATCATCAATATTTATAACACTGGAAAACCTCCAATCATGTTATAAAATCATGCATATGAATGCAACTGACACTATGCATGTGGTACCAACATCATCAAATGGGAATAACCCATGACCGATCCAACATCATCAAGATACGGCCCTGCCGGCACAGATTCCACACAATGGGAATCATGCCCTTCACTGATCCAACACACCCTTATGGATACAGTATCACCAATGAACATGAATGAATGCAAACATATATGAACATACTTATACCATCGTCAAGTCTATGAGTAACATCATCTAATACTCATTTCATCATCATCATCATCATCATCATCAAGTATGTTTATATATATGCATCATTCAATCACAATAACATCATTAGACATCAAAACAATCACCACATGATCACATTATCAATATTATAATGATCTTATCACAACATCGCCACTTCAATCATATGAACAACATTATCATATCTCGACTCATCACACAATGCATACAACAATAATACATTCCACAATTATGTACTAAGTACGTCAAATCCACACAACGACAACATGAGATTTACATCATCATAATACTACGTCTAACACATTCATCACAATTCAACATATTGAATTATCCACCATTGGTATAACATACATTCATCATGTAACAATCACAACAATACATAGAAATTATCATTCATCAATTCCATGTATCACAATTAGCACATAATACACAATCTCCATACATGTTATTCTTAAATAACATTAATCCATGGCATACACAGATACAATTACATGTCATTTTCAAAATCACACAATAATTAAATTATCTAGTGCTAATTAATTTATTTTAATCATAAAGAGCATTCCGTTAGCTTTCTAACGCTTCGAACGGCACCCAAAACGGACTTACGGATCAAAAGTTATGAGTTTTATAAAAATAAGTATTTTTCAAAAACGTACAGCGGTAACCGATTACCCAAACACCAGTAATCGGTTACTGAAGTTCAAAATCCCATATTTGCTGTTTTTACTATGGGTAATCGATTACACCCCTTTCGGTAACCGATTACTTCGTACCTGCAACCCAAAAACCAGTTTTCAGCACCTTGAATCCCCCCAAACATCCCCCAATCGAACCAATACGATTGTATACGAAAAACAGAGGGATTTCACATGCAATATGAGTTATATCATCAATCAAACAACACTTTTAACATCAACAATCACTACCAACAAGTAATTACACAAAGTTCACAAAATTGAACCTAAATACCAAAACCCCAACCTAGAACATATTCTCTATCGAATCAATAGTATATGATTTCAATCCTAACGCCTACGACCCGATAATAGAGGTTAACCGGAAGAGTCCCCCCTTACCTTAGAGTTTGGGATCCTTGAAGCTCTCTTCCTCTTCTCCTCTGTCGCACTTTCACGTTCTCTGTGTTCTCCCAAATGCACTTGTGTTTCCCTTCTTTCAAAAAATCTTGTTTTATGAAAAACACAACATAGCTTTAGTAAAGGCCTTATTTCTTGCACCCCCTTTCTCACTAACTACAACACTGGCCCATTACTACATATTCCAATTTTATCATTTTAATCACCGCATAATTACATAAACCCAATTAATTCCAATAAATAATTTAAATTCTAATTAAATTAATTTAAGGAAAAATACGGATGTTACATGTTTCATCTTTAATCATAGCATATCATATTCTAAACATACAAGCAAGTAACTAGACATAAACACATCTCATATAGAGCATTTTCACAATTTTTGGGAATTTAGGTCGACCTAATCTGCCTCTGAGTCGACCTACACAAGTCATTTTTCAGCATACAAACTAAAATGCCCAGTTACGTCGACCTACCCTTCTTTTAGGTCGACCTAATCTGCATTTTTTTAAGGGCTTGTCTGTTAGGTCGACCCAGCCCTAAATTAGGTCGACCTACTGCTATAAAACTTTCCCAAATTGGGTCTGTTGGTTGACCCGACCCATACCCCCTCATACATAATCATCTCTTTTACCTCTTTTGCTCATTTGCATTCCATTTGTACGGCCAACCCTAATTCCTCAAGCACAAAATCTGTCACAAATCTTCCTTCTTGCTCTCCTACTCAACAAACATGCCTCCAAAATCAAGAAAGGGAAAGGAAGTTGCTGCTAGTTCATCTTCTCAACCGGTAAGTGCTCTTGTTCATCCTGACTGTAGGGAAAATTTTGAGAAGTGGCAGATGAAACGAAAAATTGTTAAGCAATATACCTATGATCCAAATCTTGTCAAAAATATGCATATCCCCGATGTCGCTGATCTGATTGAACATCAAAATATTCATCCCTTAGTGCAATGTGATACTCCGTACTGTGAAAATACTGTCAGGGCTTTCTATGCAGGCTTTACAAAAGGGGATGGTTGTAATTTCCGATTCAAAATGGGCTCAAGGTCGCATGTTGTTGACAAACGGGCTTGGATTAGCATCTTTGGTCTCAAAATTGTAGGTGATGAATTCTGTATGGAAGACGGGGATGTACCGGGAAACTATGACCATGTGGCCTACATGAAATCCATCCTCAAAGACCCTTCCGTCTTTGAAAAACCAAATGAAACAATAACATCCGGTCACCTGAAGCGAGATCCTAGGCTCCTAAATTGGGTCATCTCAAGAATCATTCGACCAAGAGCAGGAGGGTACTCAAGAATTGAACGGAACGAAGTTGTGCTCATGTATCTACTGCAAAACAGAACGCGTATACATTGGCCTTACTTTCTAGCTGCTAAGTTTCATGAAGTCCAACAGAAAACTACCGCCCTGTGTTATGGATCAATAATTCAAACAATTGTCAACCATTTCGGCATGAGGCTTGATCACTTGCACTACATCAGCATGCAACAATCTCAAGAATTCTCACAAACAACATTGACCCTTATGGGATACCATTGGAATCCAGTTAGGAAAACCTACTATCTCATTCAAAAGGGAACCGGGAAGGTTATTTACAATTATGATGATCCCACGGAGTTTGGAAACATTGCAGGTAATGAAGAAGAAGGATTTGATCAAGACAATGCAAATGATGATGATCACCATATGGAAGATGTTGCACAAGATACAGATGCAAATTGGAGATATGTTCCTCCACAACAAGAGGATATCCCTTGGGGATATACAGCTCCACCTCCTCCGGATCAAACCAACATCATATCCATGCTCGAGAATATGCAGCTCCTACAACAACAGCACTTCGACACACAGCAGCTCCAATTCCAACAAATGCAACAGCTTCAACAAGACCGCTATGACGAACAACAACGCCAATATCAATCGTTATATAGCTTGGTTCAGGACCACAAAGCTGACTTTGAGACATTTGCATCCAACTCCACTTTAAGACAAAATCAATATGAGGAAACGGCATTGAACCGTCATGCCAATCTAAGTCAAAGCTTCAATACCCTCAATCTTTCTGTGCTTGATCTGTTGGAACAAGTTGAAGAAGATCGTCCTCATACATTTCAAAGAGGAAGGGGAAGAAGGGGCAGGCGTTAGGATGCATTCTCCATCATATCATCATATCATTGCATTTCATCTCATTATCATTATGTTCAATTGCTATATGTTGTCGTACGTTGCTTTTTTGTTAATCTCTTGGATTATTATGTATGTTAAAGTGTACCTTTAAACATGTTTGGTTCTTATGTTATAACTATCTACCTTTTATCTATTATACTATGAATGCTAGCGTTTTATCTATGTTTCTCTCGTTACTCTCCTCTTCTATTTCGTTGTATCTCTTTTGATGTTGTCAAAGGGGGAGATAGATGCTGAGTGTACGGGAGAGCTTAGCTGAGTGTACGGGGGAGCTCAGTATGCAGCCGCTTAAGCTTACGCATACAAGTCCGGGGGAGCTTTTACCACTTATTGCTAAAGCTTCTACTACCGGTTTGCCATCATCAAAAAGGGGGAGTATGTGAATACAAGATCACACTCACAAAGATGTTTTTGATTCATGGCAAACTCAACAAGCATACAAGCAACAAGGCACAAGCAGAAGAACTCAAAGGAAAGCCAGCATTGGTCACTCATGACAGAGCAGGTCGACCTACTATGCATATAGGTCGACTCAATACAAGTAAAACAAGAGGAACTCAGAAAAACAGCAGTCAGGTCGACCTACTCCCAACCCAGGTCGACCTAAAATGGAGAAATTTACATATCATTCTGCTAGGTCGACCTACACAACAACTAGGTCGACCTAAATTGAGGAAAGGTCCCCAAAACGTATCTGAAGTGGATTCTGGTCGACCTACATCTTTAACAGGTCGACCTAACTGGGAACAAATGTTATTCAAAGGATATGCAGCTCTGTTAGGTCGACCTAAGCACTACAAGAGGTCGACCTATTTGATCAAAAATGCCAAAATTTCTGGTTTTCTTTGCTCCAACTGATAAGCTCTCATATATATTGTCCAAGGTTCATTATTGCTTCTCAACACCAACAACTGAAAGATACACAAAGGCTTCTCATCTTCGTTCTTCATCATCTCCAACACAATTACACATAATCATTCTTGTGTTGAGGGTTAGTGATCGAGTTCGATAACGTCCATGGAACAGAATTGAAGATTCCTAGTGGGTGAAGATTTGTGGGGTTTTTGGTGAATAAAATCTGAGGGTTTTGTCCTCCAAGATTGGTGAATTTTGGGGGTTTTTATCAAGAGGCTTCATCCAGGATCCAGCTGAGTGTGAAGATTGTAGAACAAGTGTTCAAGCAACTCAAGACACTGCAGAAAGGGATCAAAGTGAAGCTCTTGGAAGACCTTAATCTGGCTCAAGATTAAGGGGGAAGAAGATTCAAAGGATCGACAAATTTGGTTTATTGTTTATCGCTTTGTTATCTTCTTTGTATAAACTGCTTTCAACATTAGTGGAAGATTTCCCAATTTCAATTTGGAATTGGGGGCAGACGTAGTCGTAGCGAGGACGATCGACGAACTGCCTAAACAAATATCGTGTTCTTGTTGCTTTTATCTTTTCATTTACGTTCTGTTCATATTTGGTTATAATTGCAAATTGATCAACGATTCGAGTGTTAAAATTGTGAATTAAGGACTTGCATAAACATCACAATTCATCACACATTGAATCACCATCAATTTGATCATTATCACCAAGTGTTTGTGTTTTTGCTTCTTTCACTATTACTGCATTGCAAACCAAAGTTTATCAATTTAGAAGTTAATCGATTTTTAGCTGTGAAACGTATTGATTCGATAACATATCACTTCATCGTTAATCTCAATTATCTTGTGGTTTTGGCACATATACGACCCTTGCAATAACGGTCCGGAATAGACGCAAGTCGATTCAGAACCGCTTTCGCATTAGTTCGAAATAATTCCGAAAAACTCTGTGAGATCTATTCACCCCCCCTCTAGATCCTTAGGCCAGCGTCTAACAGAGAAGAGTTAGTTTCCAGTTTAACAGAACTTTTGGAACTCAAGGCTCATCTTAGTATCAAATACAAAAAGCTAAAAAAGCTATTTGAATCTGAAACTAAGAAGCTGGAAGCAGAAAATTCTGAAATGAAGGAAAAAGTTTTAAAATTATCCAAAGATATTGGATCTCCTTCTGACTCAGAAAAGTCTATTCCTAGTCTAAACCATATTCTTAAAGAATATGACTTGAGCATTAGGAAGTTTTTATCTAGAGGTATTGGAAGAAGTCAACTTGCCTCTTTGATATATGCTGTTAGTGGAAACAAGAGAGTTGGCATAGGATATGAGGGCGATACCCCATACAAACTTGAACCTGTAGATGATATGAAAATCACATACAAGCCATTGTATGATCCTATCAAGTATGGCCACTCCCATGATATTAGGCTCACATCACATGCTAAAAGCTTTCACATTACACACACTAAGAAGCATGTGACACAATCTAGAAAATATCATGTTGCTCAACCTAAGGAATATCATGCTGTACCTCCTGTTAATTATCATGTTAAACCCAAGTTCAATCAGAACTTGAGGAGAACTAACAAGAAAGGACCCAAGAAAATGTGGGTACCTAAGGAAAAGATTATTCCCGTTGCAGATATCCTTGGCTGCAAAGAAGAGAAAGGAAAGCATGTCATGGTACCTGGACTCTGGGTGCTCTAGACACATGACGGGAAGAAGGTCTATGTTCCAAGACCTGGTGCTTAAATCTGCTGAAGAAGTTAAGTTTGGAGGAGATCGGAAGGGCAAGATAATTGGCTCAGGAACCATAAGTACTGGTAACTCTCCTTCTATAACTAATGTTCTTCTGGTAGATGGATTAGCTCATAACTTATTATCCATAAGTCAATTAAGTGACAATGGTTATGACATAATCTTTGATCAAAAGTCTTGTGAGGCTGTAAGTCAGAAGGATGGCTCAATCCTATTTACAAGCAAGAGAAAGAACAACATTTACAAGATTGATCTTCAGGATCTTAAGAATCAGAAGGTAACTTGTCTTATGTCTATTAGCGAAGAGCAATGGGTCTGGCACAGAAGATTAGGCCATGCTAGTTTGAGAAAGATTTCTCAGATTAACAAACTAAATCTGGTCAGAGGACTCCCTAATCTGAAATACAAATCAGATGCTCTCTGCAAAGCATGTCAGAAAGGGAAGTTTTCCAAACCTGCATTCAAATCTAAGAATGTTGTCTCTTCCTCTAGGCCGCCAGAACTTCTGCACATTGATCTGTTTGGCCCAATCAAAACAGCATCTTTCAGAGGGAAGAAATATGGATTAGTCATCGTAGAAATTATAGTCGCTGGACATGGGTAAAGTTCTTGAAACACAAGGATGAGTCTCATTCAGTGTTCTTTGAATTCTGCACTCAGATCCAATCTGAGAAAGAGTGTAAAATCGTAAAGGTCAGAAGTGATCATGGTGGCGAATTTGAGAACAAATTCTTTGAGGTTTACTTCATAGAAAATGGTATTGCCCATGATTTCTCTTGCCTTAGAACTCCACAGCAAAATGGAGTTGTAGAGCGAAAGAATAGGACTCTACAAGAAATGTCCAGAACGATGATCAACGAAACCAATATGGCTAAGCATTTCTGGGCAGAAGCAATAAACACTGCATGTTATATTCATAATAGAATCTCTATAAGACCTATTATTAATAAGACTCCTTATGAATTGTGGAAGAACAGAAAGCCCAACATTTCATATTTTCATCCTTTTGGATGTGTGTGTTTTATTTTGAATACTAAAGATCATCTGAGTAAGTTTGAATCTAAGGCACAGAAGTGTTTCCTTCTTGGATATTCTGAACGCTCTAAAGGCTACAGAGTATACAATACTGAAACATTGATTGTTGAAGAATCAATCAATATCAGATTTGATGATAAGCTTGGTCTTGAAAAGCCAAAGCAGTTTGAGAATTTTGCAGATATAGATATCTCAATTTCAGAAGATGAAGAACCAAGAAGCAAAGTATCAGAAGCTGAAGAACCCAGAAGCAAAGGATTAGAAGATCAAGTTGCTGCTTCTTTAGAGAATCTCAGAATTTCTGAAGAGCCAACTGTCACAAGATCTTCTAGACTCAACTCTGCTCACTCAGAAGATGTCATTCTTGGAAAGAAGGATGATCCTATCCGAACAAGTCTTTTCTGAAGAAAATTAGTACGGACTTATGATCAGAATGAGAAGATGAGAAGTTCTAACTCTGTCAGAATCAAAGTTAAAGCAAAACAGCTGTCACCAACTTTTCCAGAAGTTGAACACGTGTTCACTCTATTTGGACAAGCATGCGTGCAACTGATGAGACGCCGCCCTAGGTAACTGTGCAAATCATTTCAAATTTCACGTTATCCCACCTAACGTCATTCATCATTAAATGCATTTGATTTTCTTGATTCTGTAACTGTTCATTCTCATAATTTCATTGCATTCTTTTTCAAATCCGTTTCTATATAAACTCCCCTCATCATATAATTTTCTCTTTTACGCATTCTTTCTCTCTCCTTGTATGCATTTTTGCAATTTGTTTGCCATTTTCTCTAACCCTAAACCTAAACACAAGAAGAAACCTATAAATCTCAGTTGTGTGCAATTGGCTGCTTCTTCATCACATATTGCTGATTCTTCATCCCCTCCTCAACAACATCAACAAGAAGAAGAACAACTATTATTTCCACCAGTCACTTGCTCGATTCCTAGGGAAGATTTAGAAGTAATTTGTGAGTTGATGGTTGACGTTGATAATCTTGAAGAACATGGGTTTCACCTCAGAGATAATATGGTCTTTCAAAGATGGTCATCGTTGTTTCTTGAGTTCTATGGACCAGTCTATCCTGACTTGGTAAAAGAGTTTTGGGTTAATGCTTTCGTCATTCCTAAAGCAATAGTTTCTTTTGTTCATGGAAGATTCTTCTCAATCACTGAAGACCTTTTGAGAATGTTGTTTGATTTGAGAGATCTTGTTGGTGCTTTTGAAGTATCTCGAAGAGAAAACTGGGATCATGTTCTTGCTGAACTATACCCAGATGTGACGAAAACCAAAAATGTCAAGGATTTGAAGGACATCTACAAAGTCTGGACAAAGATTCTTCTAGGCTGTTTCTATCACAGGAAAGAAACCTGTTCACCCAACTTCGTCAACAAAGACCAACAATACATCATGTATCGTATTGGTACTCAGAAGAAGGTTGATGTGACTTACATCATTTTCAATCATATGTGGACTGCTGTAAGAGATACTAGAGATAAGAACAGAACCAAGAAAGGAAATGTTATTTCTTTTGGAAGAATCATTACCAATCTTTTGGTTCAAACCAAGATGGTTGAAAAACTGGAATCTGCTGGAGTTATCAAGGATCCTGTTACTATCACTGGAAGTATCTTGAATGCCAATACCTTGAGGAAGATGAATCTTATTAAAGTTATTGGAAATGCTCCTCAATCTATTCCAGGAGTTAGAAACAGAAGAGGTCCTGTGCTAGCTGAGTTTGAAATGTTTTTCAGAAATGAACTACCAGAAGTTAAGGTTCACTATCTCAAAGTTCTCAGTGAAGGTGGTGATATTGATGCTCCTAGTGGAGTAAGTCGTCAGAGACTTCCTACTTCCAAGGCTGGAGTATCAGAAGTTGTTCCAGAAGTAGTCCCAGAAGCTGCTTATCATCAGGAAAGAAGAACAAAGCGCAAGCTAGATCTTCCTTATGTCAGTCAAGAGAAGAGAAATCAAGAAGAAGATACTGCTGAAGTTGATAAAGTGGTTATTGTTGAAAATGAAGAAGAAGAACAAGAAGATGTTGAGAAAAGGAAGAAGAAGAAGAAACATAAGAAAGAAAAGAAAGAAGATAATGAGAAGAATGATGAGAAGGACGCAGAGAAGAAGAAGAAAAATAAAAAAGAAGAAAAAGAAAGTTGTTGAAGTATAAAAGAGATCAGAAGAAGAAGTGAATCAAGTAGAAGTGAATAAGGAAGAAGAGAAGAAGGAAGCTGCCAGAAATAGAGAAATTGCTCTAGCAAAGGTGAAGACTGTTTATGAGAAGAAGAAGCGAAAGGCTATGGAAGATGATTCTGAGAGGCCTCAGAAGAAGAGCTCTTCAGGTATACATGGTTCTGAACCTGACTCTATTTCTGATTTAAGTTCAAAATATGTACCACCAGAAGTTCCTGCTACCCCTCAACCAGAAAATCAACCACAAACAGCCCCTGCCATTTCACCTCCAATCAGCAAAGTTCTCACCCCTCCTTCTTCACCCATAACCAATGTTGTTTCTGACCAACCCATTGATACACTTGTTCTCGATATTCAACCCCTTCAAACTCTCTTTCCCCCTCAAAAAAATATCTCCATTTCTCAACCTCCTCCTCATACAAACTATTCCCCCACTGCTAACCCAGTTACCAACAATTCACCTGAATCAGAATCTAAATGTACTGGTTCTTTAGCATAATTGTTTCGTGATTGCAACTTCACTCCTAAACCCCGTCCAGAACCTGAGCTTGTAGTGCTAGACGTTGAGTCAGAAGAAGTATAATTATCTCTCTCTTGATAGAGAACCTCAACCCTACTTCTTTTTGAACCCAGTTCTGCTATCACCAAACTCAAATCCCGTCGAGAATTTTATATTGGTGTATGTTTTGAATTGTTAAAACTAAAGATGCAGACAGGTTTAGAGACATTGAAGGCAGCACATTATGCCCGGATGGATGATGTTTCTTTGAGAAATCTCTGGAGGATCTTCAAAAGAAAGATGAACTCTGAGTTTCTGAAGCTTCAGAAAGCATGTGAAGCAGAAGCTCCAGGTCATCTTGGATTTCTCAGGCCTTATGAAGGATTTTGGGTCAGTCATCTCAGAGGCAGGTATTGTTTTGAAGAAAAAGAATTCGTTAATGAGCTTGCAGAAGATGTGCCTAAACAAGTGCACTCACTTGCTATGGTCGTGTGGAAGCCTCACTATAGCGTTCTGACTGGAGACTTTCAGTCATTATTCAACTGGTTAAGGGAGAATCCCTCAGAGAAAGCACCAGATATGGTATATCCAACTGTTGAATATCCTTCAGAAGTTGTTGCTCCTACACCTCCAAAGAATCTGGCTGAGATTCTTCAAGCTCTTGAGAATGAAGATTCTGATATCCCTACTCCAGAATATGCTGAAGATGCTTCTATGTCAGAAGCTGGTGCTGAGAAGCAAAGTGCTGAGAATCATCCTGCTGAGAAACTTCCTGTTCAGGAAAATCAAGATGATGTTCTCATGATTGATGCTGCTGTTGAGCATGCTATTCCTTTGGATGATAGCTGTGAAGCTTCTTCTGATGAACCTTCTGTTCTGGTGAACACCATGAAGGCTCTTCAAAAGAATCAAGCTGATCTTGCTTCTCGTTTGGATAAGCATGAAGATACTCATAATGAATTTCGCTCATTCATGAAGACGCAGTCTGCAAGCACTTCTGAGATTCAAAACCTTCTGGACAAAATAGTTTCTAAGCTAGGCTAGTCGTAGTCCTTTGGTCTTAGTTGTTTTCTTGTTTCTTGCATCTATTTCTTGCATCTGTTTCTATCTTTGTATCTTTTGATATTTTGCTGAATCAATGAAATCTTATCTTCTTCTTTCATATTGTCTGTTTTTCATCTGAATCTTTTATATGCTTTTTGATGTTATGACAAAAAGGGGGAGAAACGTGATAATTGATTTGGTTTACTATATCAGTTGCTGGGATTAAGTCTCAACATTCCTAACATTATTTGCAAGTTCTATGTCTGTGAGATTTTTTTGCAGGATTGAAGATATTCTGAAAAAACTCAACATGATAAGCAAATACATGAGGAAAATCAATTCTATAAAGAAACATGTTCTTGGAATTTGAAGCAAGCTTAGTGTTGTGAAGCTTCAATATCAGAAGCAAGAAGGAAGAATGTTCTGATATTCTCGTGGCAGAATATGCTCTAACACATTCTTATCCCTCATATGTTCTGATACATATTTTTTTTAAGAACTTATCAAAGTTTGCTCTGATAGTTTTTTCTAGCATTGCTCTGATACATGTTCTTTCTTAAAAGAATGTTTTGATTCATTCATGCTCTGACTTTTGTCGTCTAGTTTGTTCTGAAACATTTCAGGATGTAAAGATGCTCAGATGATGCTCTGGTACATTCAATAATGTTCTGATACAATCAAGCATGCTATGATTCAAGAAGAAATTCAAAGCTCTGAAGTTGTCCTATGGAAGCAAGAAGCAGAAGCTCTGAATGTTCTGAAGCTCTAGGCAAATGTGAACGTCTCGACTGAAATGGAAAATACTCAAGGAAGTCTTTTTTATAAATTCTTCCAGTATTTATTTCAGGGGGAGATTGTTAATCTCAGGGGGAGACATATTCACACACAATGTTTATATGCTTATGCTATAACTGTGTAATTGTCTTTAGTCATCTGATATTCTGATAGCAAATTCATATCAATTATATATGTTTTTGTCATCATCAAAAAGGGGGAGATTGTTAGAACAAGAATTGTTCTGATCAATATTCTTAGTTTTGATGATAACAATGTTTATGAATTTTGTATAAGACAATGTGGTACTCTAATCCTATGCATTTTCCATTTCAGGAAATATATGATGAGTATGCACAATTCAGCGCAAGAAGCACTGAATCAGAAGGTTGAAATATGCAACATCAGAACATGCTCTTGCAAGACATCAGAAGATGGTCAAGCAGAATCAGAACATGGTCTATTGAAGCATCAGAAGAACTTGAGTTCAGAAGCAGAAGCACTGAAGTTCTTATGGTATCACGCTAGAAGCACTTCAAAGTCATAAGACAAGAAGATGCTCTGCACCAAGCTGTTTGACTCTGATTAATTCAAACGTTGTATCTACAAGATCAGATCAGAAGCAAGTACAAGATGGCAGGCTACGTTGACTGACAAAAGGAACGTTAGAAGCTATTAAAGGCAAAGTCAGTTAAAGCAGGAAAACCAAGGCTCGAGGTAGTTGACAAAAGAGTGAAACATTAAATGCAATGTTGTACGGATCACGCAACGCATTAAATGCTCCCAACGGTCATCTTCTCAAAATGCCTATAAATAATGAAGTTCTGATCAGAAGCAAGGTTACCAATTTACGAATAACTCTTTCAATCTTGCTGAAACGCTGCTGAATCAAAAGCTATCAAGCTTCATCTTCAACCTCACATTACTTTTGTAATATCTTAGTGAGATTTAAGCTTAGAACTTAAGAGAAATATCACAGTTGTGATTATAGCTTATTAAGAAGCATTGTAATACTCTTGTAAGAATTTGTTTACATTAATTTGTAAAAGGTTCCTAGAGTGATCAAGGTGTGATCAGAATACTCTAGAAGACTTAGAAGGTATCTAAGTGGAAAACCATTGTAATCAAGGTTGATTAGTGGATTAAATCCTCAGGTGAGGTAAATCACTCTAAGGGTGTGGACTGGAGTAGTTTCGTTAACAACGAACCAGGATAAAAATCATTGTGCAATTGTTTTTTTTATCTTAAGAGTTTTTAAAGTCACAATTATTCAAACCCCCCCCCCTTTCTAAGTGTTTTTCTATCCTTCAGACTTGATTGAGATGGGCTTAAAGATGTCATCCAGCTTGATAGACTTGAGAGTCAGAATACGTCGTACGTTAGACTATATCTGAAGGATATACTTAGGATGATTCGTACGCTAGACTGATTCCACTGTATTGATAAGTGTCAAAGTAACTCGTACGTTATACTATACTTTTAGGACGAGTCATACGCTAGACTGGGTCCAGTTTGCATCGTTAAATGTCCGGAAAGCTGTATGTTAGGCTAAAGCATGGGTTGTACGTTAGACCGAATCCAATTTGCATTGATAAATGTTTGGATAAGCCGTATGTTAGGCTGTAGGATAGGTCGTACGTTAGACTGGGTCCGATTGCATTGATAAATGTCTGGAAAAGCCGTACGTCAGGCTGTAGAATAGGTCGTACGTTAGACTGGGTCCGATTGCATTGATAAATGACTAGAAAAGCCGTACGTTAGGCTGTAAGATAGGTCGTACGTTAGACTAGGTCCCTTGTATTGATAGTTGTCAGAATACACCGTACGTCAGGTTGTATCCTATGATGAGTCGTACGCTAGACTGAATCCTTTGTATTGAGAAGTACCAGAGTGGGCCGTACGTTAGGCTGCATATGTTGAGAAGTGTCTGTTGGAGATTGATCGTGTCAACACCATTCGTAGTAACTGAATTAGATCTTGGAAAGATGATCGGGTCTACATCGTTCGTAGTAATCGAATTAGATCTTGGAATATTGATCGTGTCAGCACCGTTCCTAGTAACTGAATTAGATATTTGAAGGATGATCGTGTCAACACCGTTCGTGATGATAGAATTAGATCTAGGAATATTGACCGTGTCAGCACCGTTCGTAGTAACTGAATTAGATCTTGGAAAGATGATTGTGTCTACATCGTTCGTGATGATAGAATTAGATCTTTGAAGGATGATCGTGTCTATATCGTTCGTGATGATAGAATTAGATCTTGGAAAGATGATTGTGTCTACACCGTTTGTGATGATAGAAATAGATCTTTGAAGGATGATCGTGTCTATATCGTTCGTGATGATAGAATTAGATCTTGGAAAGATGATCGTGTCTACACCGTTCGTGATGATAGAATTAGATTTTTGAAAGATGATTCTTGATTATCTATGAACTATCTCTGGAGAATACCCGAAACTAAGTATCAGAACTAAATCATTATCTTGATTATCTTTGAATTATCTCTGGAGAATACCCGGAACTAAGTATCAGAACTAAATTATTGTCTTGATTATCTCTGAACTATCTCTGGAGAATACCCGAAACTAAGTATCAGAACAAAATCATTGTCTTGATTATCTCTGAACTATCTCTGGAGAATACCCGGAACTAAGTATTAAAATTAAATCATGGTCTTGATTGTCTCTGAACTATCTCTAGAGAATACCTGAAACTAAGTATCAAAATTAAATTATTGTCTTGATTATCTCTGAACTATCTCTGGAGAATACCCGAAACTAAGTATCAGAATTAAATTATTGTCTTGATCATCTCTGAACTATCTCTGGAAGATATCCAAAATTAAGTATCAGAACTAAATCTCTACCTTGATCATCTCTGAACTAGCTTTGGAAGATATCCAAAATAAGTATCAGAACTAAATCTTTGTCTTGATTATCTCTGAACTATCTCTGGAAGATATCCAAAATTAAGTGTCAGAACTAAATCTCTGCCTTGATTATTTCTAAACTATCTCTGGAAGATATCCAAAATTAAGTATCAGAACTAAATCTCTGTCTTGATTATTTCTGAACTATCTCTGGAAGATATCCAAAATTAAGTCTCAGAACTAAATCTCTTTCTTGATTATTTCTGAACTATCTTTGGAAGATATCCAAAATTAAGTCTCAGAACTAAATCTCTGTCTTGATTATTTCTGAACTATCTCTGGAAGACATCCAAAATTAAGTATCAGAACTAAATCTCCATCTAGAATGAGTGTCAGAATTAAATCGTTGACTTGATTATCTATGCACTATATCTAGAAGATAATGTTCATTTGATTGTAGAAATAGACTGGAAAAAAAACATTAGTTTTATGCAATGTCGTGATGCATGTATTGTAATATTTTTGAAATGAATGAGAGTGTTATGCATATGCCATGGGGTACATGATGTATGAATGCATGAACATGATTTGTCCTTCCTGGAGTATATTAGTATTTTCTTCTTGTTTGAGAAAACAAATCTCTATGACATTGTGATTCTGATGTCTGGTCTTGTCTTGAAGATATGCAGCTGGGAATTTATGATTTCTGCTTGGGGATGAAATCACTTTGAATGATCGATCCTTAATGCACCCTGACTGGGGATAATAGAGATGAATAGATCCTTTTGGGGGAGGGAATGAAGATAGCTATTTGAGGAATACTCTGTGGAGATGGGATCTTGTGAAACCGGCTCCGTGGGAAGACATGGGTGCCTTGAACATTGCCCCCAGTGTTTATAGTGACTGCCATTCCTGGGCTTGTGTTGATTGGGATACACCAATGAGTATTGATCGAAGTGTCAAACAGACCTTGCATAGCTTTGCCCCTGCCAGTAGGGACTTTGGAGAGATTTGCCTTGTGAGGACCTTCTGAGATATATACTATGGATGACCTGCCCCTAGAAATCATAAACTGAGGATGATGCCCCTGACTGATCGAGAGGTAGCTTTAGACCCACTTAGGTGCATGCCCCTGGTTGTTTGCCATTCTTGAGAGATTCTTGGAATCTTTACTTAATTGCCCCCAGATTGATTGGACAAAGCATGTCATGCCCCTTGTATACATTGCTTCTAGAGTGATCTTGTCTGTCGGGATAACTGTTAGTCATTAGTCGTACCCTGTGCAGATTCTTCCTGATGCTAACATTTGAAATTATGTAACAGAATATGTTTAATAATGATTTCATAAGATGAAATGCATATGTCTGTCTTGAGTTTTTGAAAAACATTAAAACAGGAGATGTAAGAGCATGATGTTTATAAAAAACGTGATATCAACTCAGCATTCATAGCAAACATTAAGGAGTCAGGATACCTTTTTGGTGACAGTATGCTTTCGAACTAACCATGCTTCAGTTACGACTTTCAAGGGTTGTAACGTGGCTTGGTTCGAAGTTTAAGAAACAAAGGATAATGGCTCAAAGTTTATTTGTACCCATTCCAATCTTCGTGATGTTCTTCGATCCTATACTCAGTTAACTTTGCATTTAAGTTCTAGCAGGTCTTGAAGTCATACCACTGACATTTCTTTTCTTTCTTCTGTGGGGTGGTTCATTCTTTTGAAATCGTGGGGGCGGTTCTAGATCGATCCTAAGTATCAGCTTTTCGAGTTCGGGCTCAGTGATATTATCCACCACCTCAAAGGTTAACCTTACCCTCTTATCACTAATGATATCCTTAGTTTCATGGTCGTCTAAATTTCTCTTTTTATGCAAGACTTCAAATAAGGGTGCATTAGTGTGGATATTTTCCAATATCTTCACATACATTATGGATTTGGAGTCTACCTTAGCTTCCACAAAACATTACGGGAAAGAAATCGGTGGGGTATAGGGAAGAGGAATAACAATAGGTGTTTCCCTCTCCACCTCTTCTACAACCTCCCTTTCAGATGGTGTTGGTGGAATTTTCTCAATCTCCACTCTTTTCTCACTAGAAATCTCTTCAACCACATTATCACTCTCCTCAATCTCATAATCATTCTCCTCAATCTCATTATTACTCTCCTCAGGAATTTCAATTTGTTCTTCACTAATGGTTGTTTCCATATACTCCTCAAGTAAGTGTCCTAGCGACTTTTGTTCAAGTTGGGAGATTTGAGTTTCTAATGCCATGTTGTGAGTTGCGAGGGACTCAACCATAGTGGTCAGTTGCCTAAGGGTTTCATTTTTTTGAAGACTTTGTTTGATAAACTCTTGGTTTTGGACGATTTGTGTCTCTACAAAGTGCTCCATCATGGCTTCTAATCTAGAGTGAGTTAGCGTCTCGTCGGAATCCTCCATTGATGTTTCAGAGTTAAAATTATGGGATTCTTGAGGTTCCTCAAAGGGAGTTAGCGTTGCGTTTTGCGTTTCCTCAAAGTGCTTCGTCATCATAGATTCTAGCCTAGAGAGAGTTTGTGCTTCAATGAATTCCTCCATTAAGATTTCGAGGTTGGATTTATGATAATCTTGCAACTCCTCGAAATGTTGGGCATGGTGATCGTAGAGGGAATTCGGTTGATGATAAGTTTGTGTTGCATTGAAATCCTCTATTGATGCTTCGAGGTTAGAATTATAGGATTCTTGTGGTTCCTCGAAGTAGGTTAGCGTCGCGTTTTGTGTTTCCACAAAGTGCCTCGTCATCATAGATGTTTCATTAAAATTTCCCATTATTATTTCGAGGTCGGATTTATGGGATTCTGGTGACTCCTCAAAATATTGGTTGTGGTGATTGTAGGGGAAATTCGGTTGAGGATAAGTTTGGTTGGAATTATAAAATTCTTGCGACTCCTCAAAATGTTGGGATTGGTGATTGTAGAGGGAATTCGGTTGAGGATAAGCTAGTGTCGAATTGTAATCCCCAATTAATGTTTCGAGGTTTGGATTATTGGTTTCTTGTGGTTCCTCGAAATGTTGAGATTTGGAGTTGCAAAGGTAACTTAGGTGAGAATGAATTGGGGGCGCAGCATTGAAATTCTCTAATAGAATTTCGAGATCGGATTTAGAGGATCCAGGTGATTCCTCGAAATACTGGGAGTGGGGGTTATAGAAAAAGTTTGGGTGGTACATAGTAGTAAATGAAAAGAAAGAAAAAAATGCCTTAGTCTCTACGGTGTAACAGCGAGTTACGATATCGACTTAAATAGTCCCCAGCAACGGCGCCAAAAACTTGATCGCGACTTTACGTGTCTATTAGTCGGGATAACTGCAAGTGCACAGTCGTGTCGTGTAGTTTTAAAAGATATCGAATCCACAGGGACTATAAATCGACCTACCGTTATCTAAAGTTACTATGTAAAGCTAAGGCTAATGATATTTAAGTTGTTAATAAGGGGAAACTAAAATCTTAAATCTAGGAATATAATAATAAATGGATATCAGTATGTATTTCATCTAACTTAGGTGATCCGAAGTTCCATTGGCCAGATTCTAATTAAATTAAAGATCTTTACCAACTATGTTATTTAAAAGTCCTCCTCTCAAACTCTCGCTCTATTGATTCAGACTAGGATCCTAACTCATAATGTACGCTCTCGCCATCCCACCAGATTTAGAAATGCTTTTTGAAAACAACATAGTTAATAAAACGCTTGTTTTATGAAGTTGTTATCTACTTAAATCTCCTAATCTCAAACTCTCGCTCTGTTGACTCGGAACATGCTAATATCCCTAACGTACGCTTTCGCCATCCCGCGCGGGTGTAAAAACACTTTTTGAAAGTAAATAAATTCTAATCAGTTTTAATACGCTTTCGCCATCCTTAAAACTAATGTCCTATGTCTACTATCCAGTTAAAGATCTCAAACTTTCGCTCTATTGATTTTAACCTTTGACTGCCTTAAGACCTCAAACTTTCGCTCTATTGGTTTTAAGACTTACTAATTAAATTAGACATACAAACCAAAAACAAGTGATATTTAATAAAACATAATTAAGCCAATTTATTTCGGATCCCACGGTTAACTTACTTTACATACCGATATCTTAATTAATTAGCCAGACATACTTAAAGAAACAAACATGAAATTATAATTATTAAACATGAAATTATAATTATTAAACATGAAATTATAATTACTAACTATGAACATGTGCGTAACTAGATTTGTAATGATAAAACAATATTATAAGAACAAGAAACTAAAATAATTGCAAATAAATAAACCTGGAAGTAAAGCAGACGAAACAAACTTGAATAAAATTACGAACAAAACAAATCTTGAAACTTGAATGAAGCTTTGAAATAATGTCGGCAAGATTGTGATCCAAGAGTACATAAATTGTAGGCCTAAAACTAATGGTGTGGTAGTTCCTCAATGTGAGAAACTACCACTTTTACAAAGTGATAATTTATGCCTAAAACTATGAACAGCGCTTCCGGGCCTAAAACTTGGATGCCTTCAAATGAATGCTCAGCCTCTTTATATAGTGAATGGAAGTGGAAGTTGTCACGTGAGAAGTAGTGGAGATAGTGGGAAGTTGAGAAAATCATGGGGTGAGTGGACTTGGAATTGCCCACGAAATTAATGGAGAGAGTGGCGGGGTCCACGTGCTTTTGGATACGGGCGTCTCTTAGTGGGCTTGGAGCTTGGAGACGTGCCTGTGAACTGGAGACGGGCGTCTCCCACTTGGAGATGTGGCAGTGGATTGATGGGGACGTGCGTTCCTTGATTTTTGGAGGGTGAGACGGACGTCTCCTTTGATGACGTGGCCCTTGGACTTTGGAGACGGGCGTCTCCATGCAATTGGGCCCTTAGACGGGTGTCTCAGCTTCTTCATAGTGGGAGCTTCAGATCCTTCGTGGGCTGGACTTCCAAACTTGGTCCATCCTATTTGCACCCCTCACATATTTCAGCACCCCTTTTTCATCTTTTAAGCATAAATAGTAGTGGATTTAGCTCCATTTCTTCTCCTTTTCATAAATAGTCCTCAAAACGAACATAAAACCTAAAACAATGAAAATACCAGCATAATACCAACATAAAGCAACTTAATTTAAATAAAATAGAGATATAATCTATGTAAATCAAGTCAAATAAACGATACATTTTCGTGTTATCAAATACCCCCACACTTAAACCATTGCTTGTCCTCAAGCAATCAACCACAAGGTAAAAGAAAATGATTAAGCAAGGTTTTTGAAACACAGGCACGACACAACTCCTAGTCATACGTGGTTGCTAGGCTAAGGTTAGATCGATAGGTACTAAATGCCAACACCAAGGATACCGTAACGACACAATGTCAAAAAATCCCTCCTTATACAAACCAATTCGAATTATGCCATTATAACTCAACATATATCTCTCGTTTTTTCTTTCACTCTTTTTATTCAAGCACAATCACATTAAGCCCGTTATCCGTACACGCACATAGTAGGGAAATCGGTTAGCGACTATGATCCTTTTCTTTTTTTTAGCACGGGGTTCTGGTTTTTAGTGGTGCAACCCCATTTTTCCCAACTGCGGTTGCAGGGGATCGAACCGTAGTCCACCCTACCAAGCCCAGTACCAGTGACCTCTAGGCCAACCAACAGTGGGTGCTAATTATTAAATCCTTATTGGCTTAACAACCATTAGGCTAAATGACCGGGTGAGGGTCACCTAACTTGGAAGGTTATTTTTCAATTAAATCATTTTTTTATTATAGACAGGATCATTCACTTATATTCATCGACTCCCTACGTAGTTTGTGCTTAAGATGGTGCCGACTGCTAATATAAACTACTTAAGAGCTACTTTGAAAACTTGATCCTAAGGTCTCGACATAATGGGCATCCAAATTGATATCACATTATGAGGGGGTTTTGAAGGATAGAAAAACACTTAGAAAGGGGGGGTTTGAATAAGTGTAGTCTTAAAAACTTGAACGATAAAAACAAATTGCATAGTTATTTTTATCCTGGTTTGTTGTTAACTAAACTACTCCAGTCCACCCCCACGGAGTGATTTACCTCACCTGAGGATTTAATCCACTAATCGCAACAGATTACAATGGTTTTCCACTTAGCCCACGACTAAGTCTTCTAGAGTATCCTGATCACAACCTGGTCACTCTAGGAACAAATGCTTAGACACAAGCTAAGACTTTCTTAGAGTATCCTGACCACCACGTGATCACTCTAATTACAACTGCTTAGACACAAGCTAAGACTTCCTAGAGTATCCTGATCAACACTTGATCACTCTAGTTACTTACAAATTAATGTAATCAATTCTAGGAGTATTACAAATGCTTCTGAAAAGCTATAATCACAACTGTGATATTTCTCTTAACATTTAAGCTTAATCTCACTAATATATTACAACAGCAATGTAGTGAGCTTTGATGAAGATGAAGTTTCTGAGCTTTGAGTTTGATTAGCGTTTCAGCAAGTTAATTGTTAGCGAATCGTCAACCTTGCTTCTCATCAGAACTTCATATTTATAGGCACTTGAGAAGATGACCGTTGGGAGCATTTAATGCTTTGCGTGTTCCGTACAGCATTGCATTTAATGTTTCACGCTTTTGTCAACTACCTGGAGCCTTGTTCACGCTATGTCTACTGACGTTGCCTTTAATAGCTTCCAACATTCCTTTTGTCAGTCAGCGTAGCCTGCCACCTGTACTTTCTTCTGATCTGATGTTTGTGAATAAAACGTTTGAATATCATCAGAGTCAAACAGCTTGGTGCATAGCATCTTCTTGTCTTCTGACCTTGAAGTGCTTCTGAGCGTGATACCATGAGAACTTCAGTGCTTCTACTTCTGATCTCAAGTTCTTCTGATGCTTCCATAGACCCATGTTCTGATTCTGCCTTGGCCATCTTCTGATGTCTTGCCAGACCATGTTCTGATGTTGCATGCTGAACCTTCTGAGACAAAGCTTCTGAGCGCTGATTTGTGCATACTCTTTATATATTTCCTGAAAGGGAAATTTCAATGTATTAGAGTACCACATTATCTCACACAAAATTCATATCCTTGTTATCATCAAAACTAAGAATATTGATCAGAACAAATCTTGTTCTAACAATCTCCCCCTTTTTGATGATGACAAAAACATATATAAATGATATGAATTTGCAATCAGAAAGAGCAGACGGCTAAAGACAATTACACAGCTATAGCATAAGCATGTGAATATGTCTCCCCCTGAGATTAACAATCTCCCCCTGAGATGAATAATCTCCCCTGAAATTAATACTAGAAGAATTTTAATAATAAAAGACTTCCCTGATTATTTCGGTAGAGACGTTCACATGTGCTTGATCTTCAGAACATTCATGACTTCTGATTTCTGCTTCCATAGGACAGCTTCAGAACATTGAATTTCTTTAGATCCTCAGAACATTCACAGCTTCTGATTCCTGCTTCCATCGGACAGCTTCAGAACTTGAATTTCTTTGATCTTCAGAACATTCACAGCTTCTGATTCCTGCTTCCATCGGACAGCTTCAGAACTTGAATTTCTTTGATCTTCAGAACATTCACAGCTTCTGATTCTTGCTTCCATATGGACAGCTCCAGAGCTTGAATTTCTTCTTTCATCACTTCATGCTAGATTGTATCAGAACATTGTTGAATGTACCAGAGCATCATCAGAGCATCTCTACATCCTGAAATGTTACAGAACAAAACTAAACGACAAAAGTCAGCATGAATGAATCAGAACATAAAATATGTTTCAGAACACATAATATGTATCAGAGCCATATAAGCCATATAGAATGTATCATAATATCTGAACATTCTTGCTTCTGCTTCTGCTTCTGATTCTGAAGCTTCATAGCACTCAGCTTGCTTCAAGAATCCAAGAGCTTGATTTATCTTGTTGCTTCTTATGTTGCTCTTTAAAGAGAATCTTCAATTCCTGCAACAATACAACTTAAAACATAGAACTTTGCAAGTTCTGTTAGTAATGTGGGGCCTTTTTACCCGGTAATTGATAATATTAATCAGATCATTTATCATATATTTTCTCCCCCTTTTTGTCATAACATCAAAAAAGAATATAAAAGATTCAGATGTAGAAAACGACAAAGGAAAGAAACAAAATTAAACTTTTCATTGATTTAAACAAGAAGGATTACAAAAGATGTATGCAGAAAACAGATGCAACAAGGAAAGAAAACTACAAAGACCAACGACTAAGACCCTAGCCTAGACAAAATCTGCGCCAGAATGTCATGAACCCCGTCAGTGCTTTCAGTTTGTCTTGCCATGAAGGAGCGAAACTCAGCGTTGGCTGCTTCTTGCGCATCCAAACGAGAAGCCAGCATAGCCTGATTCTGATGCAGAGCTTCCAAGGTCTCCATCAGAGCTGAGTGTACACCAGAAGAAGAAGCACCAGAATTTCTGCCAACAGGGACAGCAATTTCAGCAGGACGATCTTCTGGGAGGTCTTCAGCTTCTGTACCTTCCATCTCAACATCTGAGTCTGACTCAGGACCAGCCTCAGCATATTCTGGTTCAGGTAACACAGAAGCTCCAACTTCCAACGCCTGAAGAATAGCTGCTAGGTTTGTTGGAGGAGTAGGACCAGCAACTTCAGCAGGATAAACCACTTCTGGAAAGACCATGTGAGGAGCACTTTCAGAAGGGTTCATTCTGAACCAATCAAACAGCCACTGAAAATCTCCAGTCAGCACAGGGTACCATGGTCTCCGAACCACGATGTCTCTGCAGAGATTTTCTTCTTCCATCTCATCTGCAGGTATCCTCTCTTCAAGAACTCTTCTGTTCCTGATGAGATGGTGATAGCTACTTTCACCAGCTTCCAAGAGACGACCACGAACACCAGGTGCGTCAGACATGATCCTTCTCTGGACGTCCGTAGCCCTAACCAGAAAGTCCTGACGAAATGCATCCCAGAGGTTGCAAGTAGCATACTCATCCAGATGGTTAAGGTGAGCAGCGCCCAGAATCTCCAACCAGCTATTTACATCAAAATGTAAAAGCTCTAGAAATGATTGAGTGGTAGGTGTTGGAGGGTTTACAGTGAACCTGGAGTCGGGAAACACAAAACTGTAGGGGTTAGGTGTTCTGGTGGGAAAAGGGTGTGAGAGAGGTGAGGAGATATCTGTGAGATGGGTAGAGGGATAAAGGATATCAGATGGTGAAGAAGGTGGTTCCAGAGAGGTGAATGAAAAAGAAGAGGTGGTGGAGGTCTGTGAAGAGGGAGGTGATTCAGGGATACCTTCAAGGGGTTGATACACACGTCTAGAGTAGTTTCCAGACATCATAGCTTCAAACGGGTTCACTTTGAGAGGGTCATAGGTGATCCTTACTCTTTTTGGTTTGATTTCTTGTTCATCAGTTGCCTTTCTCTTTTGTTTTCGATCAGTTTCTTGATTTACAGAGCTTGACGAAGGATTCATGATGACTTTGCAGATAGTGAGAACCGCTAGGGTTTATGATATGAATGCAAAGAGAGAAAGAGAGAGAGAGAGAGAGAGAGAGAGAGAGAGAGAGAGAGAGAGAGATAACAAAAAGGAAACTAAATGCAAGAATGAGAATTATAAGAGGGAAAAGAAACGTTTGAATAGTATAAAAAGAAAATGAAATGATGAATGGCATTTAATGTTACATGACGTGAGGAGAGATAATAATGACAAAAGAAGTGATTAGCACAGTTACCTAAGTAGGCGTCCCCTCAACTGCACGCACGTTTGTCCAGAAATAGTGAACACGTGTTTACCATCTGGATAGCCAGTTACAGCTGTTTTACTTTTAAAGAGATTCTGAGTCAACTTAGACAATGAAACGTTAGTAATAACTGAATCACTACTTCTAATTGATTACAATCAGAACTTCTTATAAAAGACTAATCCAATCTTATTTCAGAAGATACTCATACATAAGATCTTCTCATCTTCTCATTCTGGGCATAAATCCATACTGATATTCTTCAGAATGAACTTAAACCTATCTTCAGCAAGGGGTTTTGTAAAGATATCAGCCCATTGATGGTCTGTATCCACAAAGTTTAAAGATATAACACCCTTCTGAACATAGTCCCTTATGAAATGATGTTTAATCTCAATATGTTTAGCTTTTGAATGTAAGATAGGATTCTTAGATAAACATATAGCAGAAGTATTATCACAGAAGATAGGAATGTTACTCTCATATATCTGATAATCTTCTAGCTGACTTCTCATCCAGAGCATTTGTGTGCTACAACCTGCAGCAGCAACATATTCTGCTTCTGTTGTTGAGAGGGCAATTGTAGCTTGCTTCTTGCTGTACCATGAGATCAGATGACTTCCAAGAAATTGATAACTTCCAGAAGTGCTCTTCCTTTCAATTCTATCTCCAGCATAGTCAGCATCACAGAATCCTACTAAGTTGTAATCTTTGGATCTTCTGTAAACTAAACCAACATTAGTAGTACCTTTCAGATACCTCAGAATTCTCTTAACCGCAGTTAAATGAGATTCTCTCGGATCTGATTGGAATCTAGCACACAAACAAACACTAAAGAGAATGTCAGGTCTAGAAGCAGTTAGGTATAGAAGAGATCCAATCATACCTCTGTACAACTTCTGATCTACCTTCTTACTTACCTCATCCTTACCTAGGACACATGTTGGATGCATAGGAGTTTTGGCTTCTTTGCTTTCAGAAAGATTAAACTTCTTCAGAAGTTCTTTCACATACTTCGTTTGATGAACATAGGTTCCATCAGAAGTTTGGTTGATTTGAATCCCAAGGAAATACTTGAGTTCTCCCATCATGCTCATTTCAAATTCAGCCTGCATAGACTCAGCAAACTCCTTTCCAAGTGTAGCATTAGATGTTCCAAAGATAATATCATCAACATATATTTGACAAATTAAAATATCCTTTTTAAAAGTTTTACAGAAGAGAGTAGTGTCCACTTTTCCTCTAGTGAAACCATTTTCCAGAAGGAAAGAACTTAAACGTTCATACCAAGCTCTAGGAGCTTGCTTCAATCCGTATAATGATTTCTTTAATTTAAAAACATGATTTGGAGACATGGAGTCTTCAAAACCAGGAGGTTGATGGACATAAACTTCTTCATCTATATAACCATTTAAGAAGTCACTCTTAACATCCATCTGATAAAGAGTGATGTTGTGTTGAGTGGCAAAAGAAATTAATAGACGAATAGATTCTAACCTGGCCACTGGTGCAAAGGTTTCTGTATAATCAATCCCTTCTTGCTGACTATAACCCTGAGCCACCAGTCTGGCTTTGTTTCTTACCACTTCACCTTTCTCGCTTAGCTTGTATCTGAATACCCACTTAGTGCTAATGATGTTAAATCCTTTTGGTCTAGGAACCAAGTCCCATACATCATTCCGTGTAAACTGATTTAGTTCTTCTTGCATGGCAATTATCCAGTCTGGATCTTCTAGAGCTTGATCAACAGAAGTTGGCTCGATCAAAGAAACAAGACCTAATTGACATTCTGCATTGTTCTTAAGGAATGCCCTTGTTCTGATGGGATCATCTTTCTTTCCAAGGATCACATCTTCTGAGTGAGCTGATGCAAGTCTAGGTGATCTTCTGACTGTTGGTTCTTCAGAAATCCTGAGATTCTCTAAAGATGCAGCAACTTGATCTCCTGATCCATTGCTTCTGAGACTGCCAGCTTTTGCAGCTTTGCTTCTTAGTTCTACAGCTTCTGATATATCAATATCTATATCTGCAAAATTCTCAAACTGCTTTGGTTTTTCAAGACCAAGCTTATCATCAAACCTGATATTGATTGATTCTTCTACAATCAATGTTTCAGTATTGTATACTCTGTAGCCTTTAGAGCGTTCAGAATATCCAAGAAGGAAACACTTTTGTGCTTTAGAATCAAACTTACCAAGATGATCTTTAGTATTCAGAATAAAACATACACATCCAAAAGGATGGAAATATGAAATGTTGGGCTTTCTGCTCTTCCACAATTCATAAGGAGTCTTATTTAGAATAGGTCTTATAGAGATTCTATTCTGAATATAACACGCAGTGTTTATTGCTTCTGCCCAGAAATGCTTAGCCATATTGGTTTCATTGATCATGGTTCTGGCCATTTCTTGGAGAGTCCTATTCTTTCGTTCTACAACTCCATTTTGTTGTGGAGTTCTAGGACAAGAGAAATCATGGGCAATACCATTTTCTTTGAAGAACTCCTCAAAGAATCTGTTCTCAAATTCGCCACCATGATCACTTCTAACCTTTATGATTTTGCACTCTTTCTCAGATTGGATCTGAGTGCAGAATTCAAAGAACACTGAATGAGACTCATCCTTGTGTTTCAAGAACTTTACCCATGTCTAGCGGCTATAATCATCAACGATGACTAATCCATATTTCTTCCCTCTGACAGATGCTGTTTTGACTGGGCCAAACAGATCAATGTGCAAGAGTTCTAACGGCCTTGAGGTAGAAACAACATTCTTAGACTTGAATGCAGGTCTGGAGAACTTGCCCTTCTGATATGCTTCACAAAGAGCATCTGATTTGAATTTCAGATTTGGGAGTCCTCTGACCAGATTTAGTTTGTTAATCTGAGAAATCTTTCTCAAACTAGCATGACTTAATCTTCTGTGCCAGACCCATTGCTCTTCAGAAACAGACATAAGACAAGTCACCTTCTGCTTCTCAAGATCAGAAAGATCAATCTTATAAATGTTGTTCTTCCTGTTGCCTGTAAATAGGATTGAGCCATCCTTCTGACTTACAGCCTTGCAAGACTTTTGATTGAAGATTATATCATAACCATTGTCACTTAATTGACTTATGGACAATAAGTTATGCGTTAATCCTTCAACAAGAAGTACATTAGTTATGGAAGGAGAGTTACCAAGACTTATGGTTCCAGAGCCAATGATTTTGCCCTTCTGATCTCCTCCAAACTTGACTTCTCCACCTGGTTTAAGCACCAGGTCTTGGAATGTAGACCTTCTTCCCGTCATGTGTCGCGAGCACCCAGAGTCCAGGTACCATGACATTTTGCTTTTTGTCCTCTTTGCCGCCAAGGATATCTGCAACAGAAATTATCTTCTCCTTAGGTACCCACAATTTCTTGGGTCCTTTCTTGTTAGTTCTCCTCAAGTTCTGATTGAACTTGGGTTTAGCAAAATATTTAACAGGAGGAACAGCATGATATTCTTTAGGTTTGTAAGCATGATATTTTTTAGGATGTGTCACAAGCTTCTTGGTGTCAACAGTGTTAAACTTCTGTGCATGTGAAGTGAGCCTAATATCATGTGTATGGCCATATTTGAAATGATCATACAATGGCTTGTATGTGATCTTCAGATCATCAATAGGTTTAAATTTATGTGAGGTATCACCCTCATAGCCAAAACCAAACCTTCTGTTTCCAGAAACACCATATATCATAGAAGCAAGATGACTTCTGCCAATACTTCTAGATAAGAACTTTCTGAAGCTCGAGTCATATTCTTTCAGAATATGGTTCATGCTAGGAATGGATTTTTCTGTTTCAGAAGGAGATCCACTATCTTTGGATAGATTTAAAACTTTTTCCTTCAGTTCATAATTTTCCAATTCCAGCTTCTTAGTTTCAAATTCAAACTGCTTTTTCAGCTTTTTGTATTTGATACTAAGATGAGCCTTGAGTTCCAGAAGTTCTGTTAAACTGGAAACTAACTCTTCTCTAGATAGTTCAGAAAATACCTCTTCAGAATCTGATTCTGATGTAGATTCTGATCCATCATCTTCTGTAGCCATCAGCGCGAAGTTGGCCTGCTCTCCTTCAGAGTCTGATTCTGATTCTGATTCAGAATCATCCCATGTTGCCATAAGACCTTTCTTCTTATGAAACTTCTTTTTGGGATTCTCCTTCTGAAGTTTTGGACACTCGTTCTTGTAATGTCCAGGCTCATTGCACTCATAGCAGACAGCCTTCTTCTTGTCATATCTTCTATCACCAGAAGATTCTCCTCGTTCAAATCTCTTTGAACTTCTGAAGCCTCTGAACTTCCTTTGCTTGCTCTTCCAGAGTTGGTTTACTCTTCCGGAGATCATGGACAGTTCATCTTCTTCTTCAGATTCTGATTCTTCAGGATCTTCTTCTCTAGCCTGAAAAGCGTTAGTGCATTTTTTAACATTAGATTTTAATGCAATAGACTTACCTTTCTTCTGAGGTTCATTTGCGTCAAGTTCAATCTCATGACTCCTCGGGGCACTGATAAGCTCTTCCAAAGAAACTTCATTCAGATTCTTGGCAATCTTGAATGCAGTCACCATTGGACCCCATCTTCTGGGTAAGCTTCTGATGATCTTCTTTACATGATCAGCTTTGGTGTAGCCTTTGTCCAGAACTCTTAATCCAGCAGTCAGAGTTTGAAATCTTGAAAACATCTTCTCAATGTCTTCATCATCCTCCATCTTGAAGGCTTCATATTTCTGGATTAGAGCAAGAGCTTTAGTCTCCTTGACTTGAGCATTTCCCTCATGGGTCATTTTTAATGACTCATACATATCATGGGCAGTTTCCCTGTTAGATATCTTCTCATACTCAGCATGAGAGATAGCATTCAGCAAAACAGTCCTACATTTATGATGATTCTTGAAAAGCTTCTTTTGATCATCATCCATTTCTGCCACTGGCTTTCACTAGATGTTTATAACCATCCATCAGAAGATCCCATAGTTCACCATCTAGACCAAGAAAGTAACTTTCCAGTTTATCTTTCCAGTATTCAAAGTTTTCACCATCAAATACTGGTGGTCTACTATAACCATTGTTACCGTTGTATTGCTCAGCAGAGCCAGATGTAGATGCAGTTGGATTTGTTTGAGTTTCACCAGCCACCTTTTACTGAAGCGTTTTTCTCTTCCTGAATCTTTTCTAAACACGGTTAAGTGCTTGCACCTTATAACCGGCGCTCTGATGCCAATTGAAGGATAGAAAAACACTTAGAAAGGGGGGGGGGGTTTGAATAAGTGTAGTCTTAAAAACTTGAACGATAAAAACAAATTGCACAGTTATTTTTATCCTGGTTCGTTCTTAACTAAACTACTCCAGTCCACCCCCACAGAGTGATTTAGCTCACCTGAGGATTTAATCCACTAATCGCAACAGATTACAATGGTTTTCCACTCAGCCCACGACTAAGTCTTCTAGAGTATCCTGATCACAACCTGATCACTCTAGGAACAAATGCTTAGACACAAGCTAAGACTTTCTTAGAGTATCCTGACCACCACGTGGTTACTCTAATTACAACTGCTTAGACACAAGCTAAGACTTCCTAGAGTATCCTGATCAACACTTGATCACTCTAGTTACTTACAAATTAATGTAATCAATTCTAAGAGTATTACAAATGCTTCTGAAAAGCTATAATCACAACTGTGATATTTCTCTTAACGTTTAAGCTTAATCTCACTAATATATTACAACAGCAATGTAGTGAGCTTTGATGAAGATGAAGTTTCTGAGCTTTGAGTTTGAACAGCGTTTCAGCAAGTTAATTGTTAGCGAATCGTCAACCTTGCTTCTCATCAGAACTTCATATTTATAGGCACTTGAGAAGATGACCGTTGGGAGCATTTAATGCTTTGCGTGTTCCGTACAACATTGCATTTAATGTTTCACGCTTTTGTCAACTACCTCGAGCCTTGTTCACGCTGTGTCTACTGACGTTGCCTTTAATAGCTTCCAACGTTCCTTTTGTCAGTCAGCGTAGCCTGCCACCTGTACTTTCTTCTGATCTGATGTTTGTGAATAAAAGGTTTGAATATCATCAGAGTCAAACAGCTTGGTGCATAGCATGTTCTGATTCTGCCTTGACCATCTTCTGATGTCTTGCCAGACCATGTTCTGATGTTGCATGCTGAACCTTCTGAGACAAAGCTTCTGAGCGCTGATTTGTGCATACTCTTTATATATTTCCTGAAAGGGAAATTGCAATGTATTAGAGTACCACATTATCTCACACAAAATTCATATCCTTGTTATCATCAAAACTAATAATATTGATCAGAACAAATCTTGTTCTAACAAGTTTAGGGTGTCAGGACGGTATCGATGTTATTGAAACATTCCCAAGTCTTTCTAACAAAGCCTAAAGTGTGACGACCTAAATACTTTCAGAGTGTGCGTGCCACGCATCAAAAAGAAAATAAATTGTTGGTGGTTAAAAATTTTCAATTTTTTGGGGAAATTTGATAACAACAGAAAATCATATATAAAGACTTGACAACATAACTAGAAAATAATAAAGCAACGAATGAAAGCGGTAAAGCTTCTCCCCCACACTTAAACCAAACATTGTCCTCAATGTTTCGATCCAAGGTGGAGAAGAAAAGACAGAACCTATATGGATGCTACAGGCGTTCCATCACGACCAAATCCACTCCGCGTTCGGAGGAAATACCTTTTCCTATCATGCTCATCAATTGTGTCACCACCAGCAGCAACACTCGTAGGAATGTGCGTGGAGACCCGCTCATCTTTGAGACGATCGTCTATAGATTTTTCGCCTAGATATGGCCGAGACGTGACAAGCGATCCATATCTTTATTATCTGCAAGTTCAAACGATAAAAGGAAAACATTAAACTGAAAACTCGTGGGTTGCCTCCCACGCAGCGCATTGTTTATCGTCGATAGCTCGACGGCTTAAGAGTGCAAGCACTCAAGGTGGTTCTCTCGAGAATGACTCCTCGGTTGAACCTTAAGTAAACCTCGTTTTCCATGGCCACTTATCAAGCCATCTCACATATCCCTCACCTTTTCTTTTCTTTCTTCTGTAGGGTGGTTCATTCTTTTGAAATCGTGGTGGCGGTTCTGGATCGATCCTAAGTATCAGCTTTTCGAGTTCGGGCTCAGTGATATTATCCACCACCTCAAAGGTTAACCTTACCCTCTTATCACTAATGATATCCTTAGTTTCATGGTCGTCTAAATTTCTCTTTTTATGCAAGACTTCAAATAAGGGTGCATTAGTGTGGATATTTTCCAATATCTTCACATACATTATGGATTTGGAATCTACCTTAGCTTCCACAAAACTTTGCGGGAAAGAAATCGGTGGGGTATAGGGAAGAGGAATAATAATAGGTGTTTCCCTCTCTACCTCTTCTACAACCTCCCTTTCAGATGGTGTTGGTGGATTTTTCTCAATCTCCACTCTTTTCTCACTAGAAATCTCTTCAACCACATTATCACTCTCCCCAATCTCATAATCATTCTCCTCAATCTCATCATTACTCTCCTCAGGAATTTCAATTTTTTCTTCACTAATGGTTGTTTCCATATACTCCTCAAGTAAGTGTCCTAGCGACTTTTGTTCAAGTTGGGAGATTTGAGTTTCTAATGCCATGTTGTGAGTTGCGAGGGACTCAACCATAGTGGTCAGTTGCCTAAGGGTTTCATTGTTTTGAAGACTTTGTTTGATAAACTCTTGGTTTTGGACGGTTTGTGTCTCTACAAAGTGCTCCATCATGGCTTCTAATCTAGAGTGAGTTAGCGTCTCGTCGGAATCCTCCATTGATGTTTAGGAGTTAAAACTATGGGATTCTTGAGGTTCCTCAAAGGGAGTTAGCGTTGCGTTTTGCGTTTCCTCAAAGTGCTTCGTCATCATAGATTCTAGCCTAGAGAGAGTTTGTGCTTCAATGAATTCCTCCATTAAGATTTCGAGGTTGGATTTATGATAATCTTGCGACTCCTCGAAATGTTGGGCGTGGTGATCGTAGAGGGAATTCGGTTGATGATAAGTTTGTGTTGCATTGAAATCCTCTATTGATGCTTCGAGGTTAGAATTATAGGATTCTTGTGGTTCCTCGAAGTAGGTTAGCGTCGCGTTTTGTGTTTCGACAAAGTGCCTCGTCATCATAGATGTTTCATTAAAATTTCCCATTATTATTTCGAGGTCGGATTTATGGGATTCTGGTGACTCCTCAAAATATTGGTTGTGGTGATTGTAGGGGAAATTCGGTTGAGGATAAGTTTGGTTGGAATTATAAAATTCTTGCGACTCCTCAAAATGTTGGGATTGGTGATTGTAGAGGGAATTCGGTTGAGGATAAGCTAGTGTCGAATTGTAATCCCCAATTAATGTTTCGAGGTTTGGATTATTGGTTTCTTGTGGTTCCTCGAAATGTTGAGATTGGGAGTTGCAAAGGTAATTTGGGTGAGAATGAATTGGTGGCGCAGCATTGAAATTCTCCAATAGAATTTCGAGATCGGATTTAGAGGATCCAGGTGATTCCTCAAAATACTGGGAGTGGGGGTTATAGAAAAAGTTTGGGTAGTACATAGTAGTAAATGAAAAGAAAGAAAAAAATGCCTTAGTCTCTACGGTGTAACAGCGAGTTACGATATCGACTTAAATAGTCCCCGGCAACGGCGCCAAAAACTTGATCGCGACTTTACGTGTCTATTAGTCGGGATAACTGCAAGTGCACAGTCGTGTCGTGTAGTTTTAAAAGATATCGAATCCACAGGGACTATAAATCGACCTACCGTTATCTAAAGTTACTATGTAAAGCTAAGGCTAATGATATTTGGGTTGTTAATAAGGGGAAACTAAAATCATAAATCTAGGAATATAATAATAAATGGATATCAGTATGTATTTCATCTAACTTAGGTGATCCGAAGTTCCATTGGCCAGATTCTAATTAAATTAAAGATCTTTACCATCTATGTTATTTAAAAGTCCTCCTCTCAAACTCTCGCTCTATTGATTCAGACTAGGATCCTAACTCATAATGTACGCTCTCGCCATCCCACCAGATTTAGAAACGCTTTTTGAAAACGACATAGTTAATAAAACGCTTGTTTTATGAAGTTGTTATCTACTTAAATCTCCTAATCTCAAACTCTCGCTCTGTTGACTCGGAACATTCTAATATCCCTAACGTACGCCTTCGCCATCCCGCGCGGGTGTAAAAACACTTTTTGAAAGTAAATAAATTCTAATCAGTTTTAATACGCTTTCGCCATCCTTAAAACTAATGTCCTATGTCTACTATCCAGTTAAAGATCTCAAACTTTCGCTCTATTGATTTTAACCTTTGACTGCCTTAAGACCTCAAACTTTCGCTCTATTGGTTTTAAGACTTACTAATTAAATTAGACATACAAACCAAAAACAAGTGATATTTAATAAAACATAATTAAGCCAATTTATTTCGGATCCCACGGTTAACTTACTTTACATACCGATATCTTAATTAATTAGCCAGACATACTTAAAGGAACAAACATGAAATTATAATTATTAAACATGAAATTATAATCATTAAACATGAAATTATAATTACTAACCATGAACATGTGCGTAACTAGATTTGTAATGATAAAACAATATTATAAGAACAAGAAACTAAAATAATTGCAAATAAATAAACCTGGAAGTAAAGCAGACGAAACAAACTTGAATAAAATTACGAACAAAACAAATCTTGAAACTTGAATGAAGCTTTGAAATAATGTCGGCAAGATTGTGATCCAAGAGTACATAAATTGTAGGCCTAAAACTAATGGTGTGGTAGTTCCTCAATGTGAGAAACTACCACTTTTACAAAGTGATAATTTATGCCTAAAACTATGAACAGCGCTTCCGCGCCTAAAACTTGGATGCCTTCAAATGAATGCTCAGCCTCTTTATATAGTGAATGGAAGTGGAAGTTGTCACGTGAGAAGTAGTGGAGATAGTGGGAAGTTGAGAAAATCATGGGGTGAGCGGACTTGGAATTGTCCACGAAATTAATGGAGAGAGTGGCGGGGTCCACGTGCTTTTGGAGACGGGCGTCTCTTAGTGGGCTTGTAGCTTGGAGACGTGCCTGTGAACTGGAGACGGGCGTCTCCCACTTGGAGACGTGGCAGTGGACTGATGGGGACGTGCGTTCCTTGATTTTTGGAGGGTGAGACGGACGTCTCCTTTGATGACGTGGCCCTTGGACTTTGGAGACGGGCGTCTCCATGCAATTGGGCCCTTAGACGGGCGTCTCAGCTTTTTCATAGTGGGAGCTTCAGATCCTTCGTGGGTTGGACTTCCAAACTTGGTCCATCCTATTTGCACCCCTCACATATTTCAGCACCCCTTTTTCATCTTTTAAGCATAAATAGTAGTGGATTTAGCTCCATTTCTTCTCCTTTTCACAAATAGTCCTCAAAACGAACATAAAACCTAAAACAATGAAAATACCAGCATAATACCAACATAAAGTAACTTAATTTAAATAAAATAGAGAAATAATCTATGTAAATCAAGTCAAATAAACGATACATTTTCGTGTTATCAAATACCCCCACACTTAAACCATTGCTTGTCCTCAAGCAATCAACCACACGGTAAAAGAAAATGATTAAGCAAGGTTTTTGAAACACAGGCACGACTCAACTCCTAGTCATACGTGGTTGCTAGGCTAAGGTTAGATCGATAGGTACTAAATGCCAACACCGAGGATACCGTAACGACACAATGTCAAAAAATCCCTCCTTATACAAACCAATTCGAATTATGCCATTATAACTCAACCTATATCTCTCGTTTTTTCTTTCACTCTTTTCATTCAAGCGCAATCACATTAAGCCCGTTATCCGTACACGCACATAGTAGGGAAATCGGTTAGCGACTATGATCCTTTTCTTTTTTTTAGCACGGGGTTCTGGTTTTTAGTGGTGCAACCCTGTTTTTCCCAACTGCGGTTGCAGGGGATCGAACCGTAGTCCACCCTACCAAGCCCAGTACCAGTGACCTCTAGGCCAACCAACAGTGGGTGCTAATTATTAAATCCTTATTGGCTTAACAACCATTAGGCTAAATGACCGGGTGAGGGTCACCTAACTTGGAAGGTTATTTTTCAATTAAATCATTTTTTTATTATGGACAGGATCATTCACTTATATTCATCGACTCCCTACGTAGTTTGTGCTTAAGATGGTGCCGACTGCTAATATAAACTACTTAAGAGCTACTTTGAAAACTTGATCCTAAGGTCTCGACATAATGGGCATCCAAATTGATATCACATAATGAGGGGGTTTAGGGTGTCAGGACGGTATCGATGTTATTGAAACATTCCCAAGTCTTTCTAACAAAGCCTAAAGTGTGACGACCTAAATACTTTCAGAGTGTGCGTGCCATGCATCAAAAAGAAAATAAATTGTTGGTGGTTAAAAATTTTCAAATTTTTGGGGAAATTTGATAACAACAGAAGATCATATATAAAGACTTGACAACATAACTAGAAAATAATAAAGCAACAAATGAAAGCGGTAAAGCTTCTCCCCCACACTTAAACCAAACATTGTCCTCAATGTTTCGATCCAAGGTGGAGAAGAAAAGACAGAACCTATATGGATGCTACAGGCGTTCCATCACGACCAAATCCACTCCGCGTTCGGAGGAAATACCTTTTCCTATCATGCTCATCAATTGTGTCACCACCAGCAGCAACACTCGTAGGAATGTGCGTGGAGACCCGCTCATCTTTGAGACGATCGTCTATAGATTTTTCGCCTAGATATGGCCGAGACGTGACAAGCGATCCATATCTTTATTATCTGCAAGTTCAAACGATAAAAGGGAAACATTAAACTGAAAACTCGTGGGTTGCCTACCACGCAGCGCTTTGTTTATCGTCGATAGCTCGACGGCTTAAGAGTGCAAGCACTCAAGGTGGTTCTCTCGAGAATGACTCCTCGGTTGAAATTTTAGTAAACCTCGTTTTCCATGGCCACTTATCAAGCCATCTCACATATCCCTCACCTTTTCTTTTCTTTCTTCTATGGGGTGGTTCATTCTTTTGAGATCGTGGTGGCGGTTCTGGATTGATCCTAAGTATCAGCTTTTTGAGTTCGGGCTCAGTGATATTATCCACCACCTCAAAGGTTAACCTTACCCTCTTATCACTAATGATATCCTTAGTTTCATGGTCGTCTAAATTTCTCTTTTTATGCAAGACTTCAAATAAGGGTGCATTAATGTGGATATTTTCCAATATCTTCACATACATTATGGATTTGGAGTCTACCTTAGCTTCCACAAAACTTTGCGGGAAAGAAATCGGTGGGGTATAGGGAAAAGGAATAACAATAGGTGTTTCCCTCTCTACCTCTTCTACAACCTCCCTTTCAGATGGTGTTAGTGGATTTTTCTCAATCTCCACTCTTTTCTCACTAGAAATCTCTTCAACCACATTATCACTCTCCTCAATCTCATAATCATTCTCCTCAATCTCATTATTACTCTCCTCAGGAATTTCAATTTGTTCTTCAATAATGGTTGTTTCCATATACTCCTCAAGTAAGTGTCCTAGCGACTTTTGTTCATGTTGGGAGATTTGAGTTTCTAATGCCATGTTGTGAGTTGCGAGGGACTCAACCATAGTGGTCAGTTGCCTAAGGGTTTCATTGTTTTGAAGACTTTGTTTGATAAACTCTTGGTTTTGGACGGTTTGTGTCTCTACAAAGTGCTCCATCATGGCTTCTAATCTAGAGTGAGTTAGCGTCTCGTCGGAATCCTCCATTGATGTTTCGGAGTTAAAATTATGGGATTCTTGAGGTTCCTCAAAGGGAGTTAGTGTTGCGTTTTGCGTTTCCTCAAAGTGCTTCGTCATCATAGATTCTAGCCTAGAGAGAGTTTGTGCTTCAATGAATTCCTCCATTAAGATTTCGAGGTTGGATTTATGATAATCTTGCGACTCCTCGAAATGTTGGGCGTGGTGATCGTAGAGGGAATTCGGTTGATGATAAGTTTGTGTTGCATTGAAATCCTCTATTGATGCTTCGAGGTTAGAGTTATAGGATTCTTGTGGTTCCTCGAAGTAGGTTAGCGTCGCGTTTTGTGTTTCCACAAAGTGCCTCGTCATCATATATTTTTCATTAAAATTTCCCATTATTATTTCGAGGTCGGAATTATGGGATTCTGGTGACTCCTCAAAATATTGGTTGTGGTGATTGTAGGGGAAATTCGGTTGAGGATAAGTTTGGTTGGAATTATAAAATTCTTGCGACTCCTCAAAATGTTGGGATTGGTGATTGTAGAGGGAATTCGGTTGAGGATAAGCTAGTGTCGAATTGTAACCCCCAATTAATGTTTCGAGGTTTGGATTATTGGTTTCTTGTGGTTCCTCGAAATGTTGAGATTGCGAGTTGCAAAGGTAATTTGGGTGAGAATGAATTGGTGGCGCAGCATTGAAATTCTCCAATAGAATTTCGAGATCGGATTTAGAGGATCCAGGTGATTCCTCAAAATACTGGGAGTGGGGGTTATAGAAAAAGTTTGGGTAGTACATAGTAGTAAATAAAAAGAAAGAAAAAAATGCCTTAGTCTCTACGGTGTAACAGCGAGTTACGATATCGACTTAAATAGTCCCCGGCAACGGCGCCAAAAACTTGATCGCGACTTTACGTGTCTATTAGTCGGGATAACTGCAAGTGCACAGTCGTGTCGTGTAGTTTTAAAAGATATCGAATCCACAGGGACTATAAATCGACCTACCGTTATCTAAAGTTACTATGTAAAGCTAAGGCTAATGATATTTGGGTTGTTAATAAGGGGAAACTAAAATCATAAATCTAGGAATATAATAATAAATGGATATCAGTATGTATTTCATCTAACTTAGGTGATCCGAAGTTCCATTGGCCAGATTCTAATTAAATTAAAGATCTTTACCAACTATGTTATTTAAAAGTCCTCCTCTCAAACTCTCGCTCTATTGATTCAGACTAGGATCCTAACTCATAATGTACGCTCTCGCCATCCCACCAGATTTAGAAACGCTTTTTGAAAACAACATAGTTAATAAAACGCTTGTTTTATGAAGTTGTTATCTACTTAAATCTCCTAATCTCAAACTCTCGCCTTGTTGACTCGGAACATGCTAATATCCCTAACGTACACTTTCGCCATCCCGCGCGGGTGTAAAAACACTTTTTGAAAGTAAATAAATTCTAATCAGTTTTAATACGCTTTCGCCATCCTTAAAACTAATGTCCTATGTCTACTATCCAGTTAAAGATCTCAAACTTTCGCTCTATTGATTTTAACCTTTGACTGCCTTAAGACCTCAAACTTTCGCTCTATTGGTTTTAAGACTTACTAATTAAATTAGACATACAAACCAAAAACAAGTGATATTTAATAAAACATAATTAAGCCAATTTATTTCGGATCCCACGGTTAACTTACTTTACATACCGATATCTTAATTAATTAGCCAGACATACTTAAAGGAACAAACATGAAATTATAATTATTAAACATGAAATTATAATTATTAAACGTGAAATTATAATTACTAACCATGAACATGTGCGTAACTAGATTTGTAATGATAAAACAATATTATAAGAACAAGAAACTAAAATAATTGCAAATAAATAAACGTGGAAGTAAAGCAGACGAAACAAACTTGAATAAAATTACGAACAAAACAAATCTTGAAACTTGAATGAAGCTTTGAAATAATGTCGGCAAGATTGTGATCCAAGAGTACATAAATTGCACGCCTAAAACTAATGGTGTGGTAGTTCCTCAATGTGAGAAACTACCACTTTTACAAAGTGATAATTTATGCCTAAAACTATGAACAGCGCTTCCGCGCCAAAAACTTGGATGCCTTCAAATGAATGCTCAGCCTCTTTATATAGTGAATGGAAGTGGAAGTTGTCACGTGAGAAGTAGTGGAGATAGTGGGAAGTTGAGAAAATCATGGGGTGAGTGGACTTGGAATTATCCACGAAATTAATGGAGAGAGTGGCGGGGTCCACGTGCTTTTGGAGACGGGCGTCTCTTAGTGGGCTTGGAGCTTGGAAACGTGGCTGTGAACTGGAGACGGGCGTCTCCAACTTGGAGACGTGGCAGTGGACTGATGGGGACGTGCGTTCCTTGATGTGTGGAGGGTGAGACGGACGTCTCCTTTGATGACGTGGCCCTTGGACTTTGGAGACGGGCGTCTCCATGCAATTGGGCCCTTAGACGGGTGCCTCAGCTTCTTCATTGTGGGAGCTTCAGATCCTTCGTGGGCTGGACTTCCAAACTTAGTCCATCCTATTTGCACCCCTCACATATTTCAGCACCCCTTTTTCATCTTTTAAGCATAAATAGTAGTGGATTTAGCTCCATTTCTTCTCCTTTTCACAAATAGTCCTCAAAACGAACATAAAACCTAAAACAATGAAAATACCAGCATAATACCAACATAAAGCAACTTAATTTAAATAAAATAGAGAAATAATCTATGTAAATCAAGTCAAATAAACGATACATTTTCGTGTTATCAATCACCATAGGGGTCTTAGGAGGATTGAACTCAATTTCACCAGCATCAATCATGTCTTGGATCTTGATCTTTAATGCCCAGCATTTATTGGTATCGTGCCCGGGACTATTGGAATGGTAGGCATATCGCACGTTTGGATTGTGTTTAGCAGAGGGGGTGTTGATGTGTTGAGGAGGATCACTCAGAGTAATCATTCCTGCCTTCAAAAGATGTTGCAATGCCTGATCTAATGACATGTTAATTTTGGTGAATTGACGCTTAGGTGAATCTGGCTTGCGTCGTTGTTTTGGAACTGGTGTAGAGATTAGAACTGCCCTAACAGATTGGTTGCGTTCATTACGACCTTTCTGGTTGTGCACAGCATCAGCTATATGAGGTTCCTCGGGTGAATTGAAATCAATGATCTTGTCATCGATTAAGTCTTGAATCTTGTGCTTCAATGGTCCACAATCCTTGGTATCATGACCAGGACTGTTCGAATGATAAGCACATCTTGCATTATACTTGTGCCCAGGAGCAGGATTGGCGGGAGCTGAATATGGCGGCAATAGGGTTATTAAGTTCCGATTGAGCAGTTGTCGTAGAACTAGAGACAGTGGCATGTGCAATGGAGTAGATGATCGCTTAGGTTTTGGATTTCCGGTTACCTTGACCACATTGCTGCCTATGTTGATCCTTCTCCTTCTTGATCAGAAGTGTCTTCAATTCTTCTTGCCCCTTGGTCAAGTTAAGAATCATCTCTTGGAACTGGTCATTCTGAACCTGAAGATCTCTGACTGATTGCTCGAGATTCATGATGCTGAAATAAACAGCGAGAGGATGAGAAACCTGTGGTAGAAACCTATGATGCGATGTTATGATATGCAAATGCAATGCTTTCAAGGATCTTTAGGAAATTTAGTTTGCGACATTAGATTGTAGCTTTTCTGAAGAACTTTCACTTTTGGTCTTTGAACGTCCCTCTTTGAGAATCAAGCTCACCATATCTAGTGGGTCATCGCCTCTGATTCGGGATACCTATTTCTTGAGTTTGAAAGCATGTGGCTAGAGGAAAATAAATCCTCTCCCCCTTTGATAGGTATAGTGTCTTTGAATTGGAAGACGTATGGCCAGAGGAAAATAAATCCTCTTGCCCCTTGACGAGAATTTAGTCCTTGATAATGGAACCTGAAATTGTGCGCCCTAAATCCTTAAGATCCTTGAAAGGGTTAGTCAATCATGCTATGTTATGATGTCGTGATGTCATGATGTCATGATGTCATGCAGATGTAATGTAGTAAGCAAAGCATAAGGTAATAAGGACGAGTGAGTCCCACAAGAAAACCTGCAAGGAAATCCAAGGGTTAGCAGCACACACAAGCAAGTCACACAAGTGTTCTTAGGTTTAGAGGCTCGCATGAAGTTTATAGGTAAGTACCCTCCCCACTAAAGTTTAGTTGGTTCAACCTGTCCTAGATAAAGATCGGGTTCTAGGGAGCTCATATCATTGACCTTTCTCGAAGGCACTATTTCAGCTCAGCTATCAAATCACCGACCGAAAACATCCTGAAAGTCCAGTCCATATGAGTGTAGCATTGAGTATCAACCAACTTCAGTTGAAACCAAAGCCAGCCACCTCGCTACGTCCTAAGAGGCCAAAGTCAAGTTCAACTAGGGTTCTAAGGGCAGATTAGTGCTTAATGACACCACGCAGCAGCCAAGTGTTTCCTCAAGTCGGATCCCAAGGAACACCAGGACAAACCAATGTGTCACATTAACGATGGCCACCATATCAACCACAGCAGTATACATCGTGCAGTCTCCTTGGTCTCATGCCATTTACCTAAGGTACTCAGATCTGGGTTAGGATCTTTCACACAAGTAAACCCAAACAGGCCCATAAATATAAATCAAACAAGACTGACAAATTAAAATGATCCTAGCTCTAAGGTAACCCCTCTTTTAAATAATCCCCAGCAGAGTCGCCAGTTCTGTAATACGGTGGGAGAACTGACTTTTTGAAATGTTACGGATAGCAAGAGTCGCCACCGACTTTTATTTTATCCAATATATAGAAAGGCTAAAAGAACATGAAAAGACCTTTTAAAAAGATTTTGAGTTCGGGGGGTAGGTTATACAAAGGGAAGGTGTAAGCACTCTTTGTATCCATGGTTATCCATGGGCTCTTAATTGCTTGGTTCACTTTGTTTTCAAAATGTTTGAAGTGTAGTGTATGAATAATAAAATGTTTGAATAAGAACTTTAGCTTGTAAATAAGCGTAGTCTTTTGAAAAGATTCTTTGAAAAGAAGTGGGAAAAGATTTTGAATTTTAATTTGAATTTGAATTTGAAAAAGAGCAAGCAATTAAAAAGCAATTACCCTTAAGTTTAGAATTTTTGTTCTTTTAGACTTTAACGGGAAAGGGCTATCCATACCATGAAGAGGGCAGATAGTCCTTTCATTGGATTTAAAAAGGGTCATCGAAAAACATTGTTCGCCATAAAATTGTCCCTGCCATAAAGAGGGCAACTAGTCCTTTCATAGAATAAATAAAGGCAGGGCAAATAGTATAAGGCAAACAAAAAGTTTTGAAAAGAGGGTAAACCCTGATTTTTTGGTAAAGGTTTATGAAGAAAGAAGATAAATAAAATTAAAAATAAAAAAAATAAAAAGAAAAGGTTTTTTGAAAACGTCAGGGTAAACCCTGATTTTTTAGAGAATGAGGTTTTATGAAAAAAAAACACTAAGTTAATGGACGACACCTACCTAAGACCCCTATGGCTACTAGGGTTTTAATTTAGTCGAGGCTAGACAAATCTTAAAAATTATATGTTGGTTTTTAACCTAATTAATTTTAAAATCGGCTAATCCTGATTAAATTATTTTTATGAACGCTAAATTAATTTTAAATTAACCTAAATTAATTAAGCCTAATTTTTAAACTTAATAGCCTAATTTTTAAACTAATTATTATACCTAAATTAAATAAATTAATTGAAAAAATAAAAAAGGTTAATTTTAACTAAAAAAAAAGATTTGAATGATAAAAATAAATAAAAAAGTCATTTTAAAAAAAAAAAGGTTTTTTTTATGAAGGGGAAAAGTTTAAAATAAATAAACAAACAAAATAAATAAAATAAAATATAAAAAAACTATGAAGAAACCTGGCAACGATTCTGTGTGGCGTGTTTGAGAGGTCCATGGTGTGCCATCAGGCTTATAGGCGTTAGATCTGAATGGGTGAGCCTCTGAGGCTCAGATATGAGGTTGCACCGTGAGATTCCATAGATGCCACGCACTGAATCACGAAAATTATTGTTTCATAAAAAAGATAAGAGAGCGAGGAATCGAACCCGGGAGGCTGGAGTCATAGGCGCACGCACATTAACATCTGAGCTGGACAATGTATCTGTAATTGGAACGGAACGCATGAAATATATATATATATATATATATATATATATATATATATATGAAAACGAATTCCTTATCACTGAAAAACGCGCACAGCCCCATCAATTTTGAAGCGAACCAACAATTGACTGCCACGCAGTCATCTTTTTCATCTTCTGGAACCAGTCCCTTCTAGCTACGAGCCAGCCCATGTTTTGCTACGAAATTGGACGTAGGCAATACACCTATAAACACAAAACTCGCAACCACACCAAATAAATCCAGAAAAAATGATGGTTAGACTCAGTATCTCCGTTTGAACACATTGGTGCCCTTGGTTTGGGCCAGTTATACCTATACGGCTATACCAACAGACCCCAAATTTTAAGCTTCCAAACCTAACAATGGTGGATCCTGGATCCTGCACTTAAAATTGAATTAAACAATTCAAATACGTTGCAAACCTCATTACTAACACGAATATATGATCAAAACATGTTTATGTTGAGTAATTGAATGAAATCGACTTTAAAAAATGAGACACAAACCGTGTGTTCCAAGGCTGTTTTTGCGTATTGGGATTGAGGGAGATGATGTGATTATGTCCAGAAAGATTCGATGAGTTGATTATGATGCTCTGTTTTGCTTGAATCAATATATAACCTTGACTGCTATACCCCATTTATTCACGATTTTTTTTGTCCTCGAGGGTGAGAAACTTACTGCACCTCCAAATCCCCTAATGCTTTGGCCGAGTTAGGTATTTGTAGAGGACTGAATTAGGGTCTAAATTCTGAGCTGAATCTCTTTGAATCAACAATTGGAAATTTTATGCAAATTGATTTGTAAATCATCCTTAATATATCCAATTTCAATCCAATCTTACCAATTGCCATTAGCACAAAATTTGACATATTATGTGGTGTGATTGATGATTACAATTGATCAAAATGATATCTCCAATCAAATCTTGGATTTTTCTTTGATTTACATGAATTATATCACTTTTAAATGAATGAAAAATTCATATAAAATCAAATAAATTTTAATAATTCGTGGAAATTGGATTGGATATCTTTGGTAACTTAAGGAACAAGATTGGATCATAAAAAGTTGGGCCCCTTTGCAAGAAAATCCATTTTGAAGTCCTTTTGTTTCACATTTTTCTCTCAAAATTGTCCAACTTTGACAAGGCATATCTCCCTCAATTTTTAAGATATGGAAGAGTTCTAGGACTTTTTGGAAACCTCAAGATATCCTCTACAAGCCACTTTGGAAACTTTTTTGCATTTGGGGATTTTATCTTGATGATATGGTCTTTGATAAAAAAAAGCATTTCGCGAGTTTCCCAGTATTTGATCTTGCCTAGAATATTAAGGAATTGAAGATCCAACATATGATCTTCATGGACAATTAATGTAATATTATAGGTAAACATTGCAACGAGTTTTATTAAAAAATTTAATATTATGGGTAAACAATGTAACGAGTTTTATTAAAAAAACTAATGACCTCTCAATTTTCTTGATAAACCGAGATAAAAAAGGCGCTAGATTTTGTAAATAATAAAAGTGCAAAAAATGGGGTTCGAACCCATGCGCTAATAAACTTTTAAACACCGAGGTGTTAAGGCTTTACTTTTTATGATGTCCTTATTTACCTCATTTCTAGTGCCGAGGTAAAACGCATTTCGTGTCTGACGTTAGAAGCCTTATTTGTAGTAGTGAAGGAAAATATGACAGATGAAGAGTTGGCTGCTAGATATAGAGTTCTGCTCAACAAGTGGGAGGAAACTTGCATGAAAGTAAAAAAATTAGAAGAAAACTATCAATGGTATCTTCAAAGAGAATGTGAAACAAGCTACTACCTTCATTGATCTAGAAGAAGAAGTTGCCCTGTTAAACTCTAAGCTGGAAAACATGACTAAATCCATTCATATGCGGAACAATGGGTCGGGTATGTTAGATGAAATATTGGAAATAGGGAAATTTTCCATAAACATGAAGGGAATAGGGTTTGACCCCAGGACCTTGAGTAAGAAGGACACAAATCATCTTAAAAAGTGAGTTCCTACCCACAAGCTTGCTCAAGAGGGAGTACTCTTTTAAGCCTGTGTCCTAACATTAACCAAGTAACTTAGCATCTTCTTTTTCCTTCAATAATTACACCCATAACTTATTTCTCGTTGAACTTTTTGTTTGTGAAGCCATTCAATGACAATCCTATTATCCTTTAGGCACAAACATGTGTCTTTTACTCTCATGCTGACCTCTCTAGCATTAAGTACACCACGCCTTCTAATACTAGTTCGACCCTGTACACCCACTCACTGATACCATGGATACAAAGATAATTGTCATTCAAATCATATAGCCAGCTGGAGCCATTTTCACTCATATTGCAGAAAATATTGATACTCGGGCACACAAATCTATGAGTGAACAAAAAACCTTGGTCCTGCCTGAACAAAATCCTAGAACTTGGGAACTCCGAAGAACTAGCATATAAGACCCCGGCCCATTGTGGTCCTGAGCAAGAGAAGGACAAGAAACTTTAGTCAAACAAACTTGAACCGCTAAAGAACCAAATGGGCCTCCAATTCAAGAAGGTTGGCAAGAACACACACATTCATCTCCTATGCCTTTTTTCATGCTTTGATTCGACCATCAATCAAGATGATTCAAGAACCAGTCTGTCATACCCCAAAATTTGCCCATGCTATTTCTCTTGTTCAAATTCAAATCAAGGTACAATGTTCAAAGACACCCTCTCCTAAACAAAGTTCAAAGAATTAGGGTTTTGTTGTTCTGAGAAGAAATCAATGGATCAAAAGCTCCAAGGCATCCCACATGGTCTATGATACCCCACATTATTTCCATGACAAGTTTCAGATCTCAATTCAAAAGATTGATCACTCAATTGTTCAGAAGGTCAACAGTCGACTGGGTTGACCTAAAAGTCAACTGTGGTCAAAGTACAGTCAAAACTCCTGATTTTTTGTCAAGATCCTCATATTGAAGTATCATTCACCATTTGATCAATAATTGATCATGGTTCATCAAGGAAAGATCAAAAATCAACAATTCAAAAAGTTTCCAAATTAGGGTTTGTATAGGAGAAAGTCAACTGAACTTTGACCAGCCATAACTCTCACATGGAACATCAGAAATTTTCCATACAAAGCTCATTTTGAAGGAAATTTGATTCTCTACAATTTTGTGTCTCACAAGCCAAGGCTAAGAATGTTTCATTTGGGAGATATGGACCAAAACATTATAGGTCCTTTTCAAAGGTCAACCAAAAGTCATTTTTTTTCAAAAGGACACACAAGGAGCATGGAAAATTATTTTGACATGAGACCAAAAACACCGGCTAGAGGACTCTTCAAGGTTTCTAAAAAGTCCTAGAACTCCTCCATACCTCAAAAATTGAGGGAGATATGCTTTGTCAAAGTTGGACAAATATGAGAGGGAAAATGTGAAATAAAAGGCCTCAAATTGATTTCTTTTGCAAAGGAGCCCAAGTTTTTATGGCCCAAACTTGCTTCCCAAGCCATAAAGGAGTTCTAAGTCCAAGTCCATGAATATTTGATTTTCATTGAATTTTTTATTGAATTTTTATTCATTTAAAATGCAATTTAAATCAAATAAGTGAAAAAAAATAATAAAATAAAAAGATTTGATTTGGTTCTATTATCCAATCAATTTTAATCATTTAATGGGCTAAAATATGAGGCAAATTCGTTGCAATACAGATTAGAAATAAAGGGATAAAATTTGAGCCAAAATTGGAAATGTTCATTCAAGGATTCAATCAAATATCAATTTTACAAATTACAAAGATTGAGTCCATATTTGTTAACCTAATATGCTCCTTATAAGTATATGAATAGGTTCAAACGAAAAGAGGATTGTGTGTTCCGCCTCAAGAACTCGTACCTTGCTCTCAAAATTTCAAGAAAATTCAGAATTCGGTTTCCACATTGCAGCTCGATTCAAGCCATATAAGGTATTCCAATCAATCCCTGGGAGTCTTCTGGACGTGATCATATCCTCTCCATCGATTGGAACACTCAGAATCAAAGCCTATAACTCACGATCCTGTGTGCGATGCGCGTATGTGTTATTACACACCCTCAAGATCCAACCGTCAGATTTGCAGCGTTTTGAATCCAACGCACCAGGATTGAGGGACTATCACATGGGCATTCAGTCTCACCACACTGGAACAGAAGCTGAGTTTTTTTTTAATTTTCTTTTACTTTTAATTATATAACTCATTTATTTTTATTGATTTATTGTTTTTAAATTCTTTTAAATGTTTCTCCTTTCATAAAATTTGTTCTTTTTTTTTTCCTTTTAACAAAGATACTAATAAATATTTATTTAATATTAATTATTAATAATAGCTTTTGTTTGATTAAATGAATCAATTTAATTGTTTAATTATTTAATTAATTATCAAGGTTCTTATTAAATGATAAAAAATACATTAGGGTTAGGTAATTTAATCGAAACTCGATTTTCACCGATTTAATTAATTGGGTTGAAAACCAACAATTAATTTATTTTTATTCTATTAATTATGGCTAACTTGTGCCCTAACCAGGGTTTACGAAGATCGCACCTACACTAAGAAAAATATTTCTTTGTGCATTTTGCAGGGTTAGCAACAGGGTTTCTTCCGACTATGCGCCACGCCCATTACGAAGCTAAGTCCTGATTTTACACTTATTTAAATATTTGTTATTTTACCCATTTTATTTAAAATTAGGGTTTACCTTCAAATATAATGAACTCCGCCTACACTCACGTCTTTTTCTGTCTGCCTTTATTTTTGCCCATTTTTCAGGGTTAAACACGAGGCTACCCCGAGACTGCCAACCATATCAGATCAAATCAAAAGCTAAGTCTTTTCCATGTTTTTATTTTCTTTTTGCTTTTTTTATTTAATTAGGGTTAGCCTTGATTGTCAGTGAATTGATAATGCACTCACCCCTTCGCGTTTATTTTTCCTTTTCCAATTTTCAGGGTCAGTCAGCCAGTCAGAGCTCGAGTGTTCGGTAACCCTGAAATCCACCTTTTTTATTTTTTATTATTATTACTTATGCCAAACCCTATTGCGCTATGAATCCGCTGGTTTCTTTTTCCCATTCCCCATATTATTGTGTGGTTAGTAATCCTAGGGAGTGCAAGCCTGTTAATCAATTTAGAATAACTAATTATAAGATAATTTCTGAATTAATCACGTGATTGTTGCACCCACGCACCTTTTGGGGTAACCTCTTTTGTTGCCTTGCTGCCTTGTTGCCTTGTGTTTTTGTAGAATAGCCATGTCCCTCGAATACGAGGATGCCTCAGCCATGTTGCCTCGACTAATACAAAGATCATAAGTCCCTAATGATGCTGCCTTCGATACACTAAATATGATCTCGTCCCTCGGAAGTTGCCTACGAAGGGCTGAGGCATCCTCTGGTTGCCTAAACGAAAGGCTATTCTGATCCTTCCCTTAGATTACCTGCCCCTCTATGGCTTGGGACAGTCTTATGGCGAACGATGATTCGACGACCCTTCAACCTCCAAATCAAAGGACTTCCTTACCCTCTTATGGTAGGGATGGCCCTGAAAGGCTAAAAGAACTCTTCTATAAACATTAAGGTAATTGCTCCTAATTGCCTTGCTCTGGCTAAAATCCTTTTCTACACTCTTTTTTTCATAAACCTTCAATATGGCTATGCTCATTTACGAGCTAAAGTCCGTATTCTCTTCTACATTTCTGAACTTAAAGAGCAAAGCAATTAAGAGCCCATGGATAACCATGGATGCAAAGGGTGCCTAACACCTTCCCTTTGCATAATTACCCCCGAACTCAGTTTTTATTTAAAAGGTTTTTCCTGTTCTTTTAGCCTTTCTGATATTTGGATAAAATAAAAGTCGGTGGCGACTCTTGCTTAACCGCGACATTTTCTTTAAAAGTCAGTTCACCGTATTACAGAACTGGCGATCTGCTGGGGATTTCGATTAAAAAGAGGGGTTACCTTAAAAGTTTAGGAATCACTTAAATGTTTTGTATTGTTTGCTTTGTTTGCTTTATTTTTGCAGGGCTGTTTTGGTTATTTTGCTGTGTGAAAGATCCTAACCCGGATCTGAGTACTTTAGGTAAATGGCATGAGACCAAGGAGACTGCACAGCGTATACTGATGTGGTTGATCTGATGGCCATCGTTAGTGTGACACATTGGTTTGTCCTGGTGTTCCTTGGGATCCGACCTGAGGAAATGCTTGGCTGCCGCGTGGTGTCATTAAGCACTAATATTCCCTTAGAACCTTAGTCGAACTTGACTTTGGCCTATTAGAAAGTAGCGAGATGGCTGGCTTTGGTTCCGACTGAAGTTGGTTGATACTCGAAGCTACACTCATATGGACTGGACTTTCAGGACCTTTTCTGTTGGCGATTCGATTGCCGAACTGAGATAAGCGCCTTTGAGAAAGGTCAATGATATGAGCCCCCTAGAACCCGATCTTTATATAGGACAGGTTGAACCAACTAAACTTCAGTGGGGAGGGTACTTACCTACGAACTTCACGCAAGACTCTAAACCTAAGGGCACTTGTGTGACTTGTTTGTGTTTGCTACTAACCTTTGTTTCCTTGCAGGTTTTGTTAAAGGACTTGTTTGCCCTTACTATATAACGCTAGTGAACTGCATTCGCATAACATCATGACATCATGACATCATAAGCATAACATGATTTAACTAACCCTTTCAAGGATCTTAAGGGTTTAGGGCGCACAATTTAAGGTACTCCTATCAAGGACCGATTTCCTAATCAAGGGGCAAGAGGATTTATTTTCCTCTAGCCACATACCTTCCAATTCAAAGGCTCAGCACCTATCAAGGGGCAAGAGGATTTATTTTCCTCTAGCCATATACTTTCAAATTCAGAGGTATCCTGAACCAGAGGCGATGACCCACTTGATATGGTGAGCTTGGTTCTCAAAGAAAGACGTTCAAAGACAAAATTCAGAATTCTTCAGACAAAGACGCGACCAAATCATTTTCTAATGTTGCTAACTAAATTCCTAAAGATCCTTGAAAATATTGCATTTGCATTCATAACATCGCATGACAGATTTCTTACAATAGATCTCTCATCCGACCTCGCTGTTTATTTCAGCAAGAAAATGGATCTCGAACAATCTGTCAAAAATCTTCAGGCTCAGAATAACCAGTTCCAAAAAATAATCTTTCACTTGGCCAAGGGGCAAGAAGAATTGAAGGCACTTCTGATCGAGAAGGAGAATAATCAACATAAGCATCAAGGTGGTCAAGATAATCAGAGATCCAAGTCTAAGCGGTCATTTACTCCATTACATATACCGCTGTCTCAAGTTCTCCAACAACTGCTCAATCAGAACTTGATAACTCTTTTACCTCCATATTCATTTCCTACCAATCCCACTCCTGGGTATAAGTACCATGCGAGATGTGCTTATCATTTGAATAGTCCTGGTCATGATACAGATGGTTGTTGGCAATTAAAGCACAAGATTCAAGACCTCATTGATGACAAGATCATTGACTTCAACTCACCTAAGGAACCTCATATGGCTAATGCTGTGTACGATCGGAAAGGTCGCAATGAACACAACCAATCTGTGGGGACAATTCTGATCTCTACACCAGTTCCACAACAAAGACACAAGTCAGATGCACCTAGGTGTCAATTCACAAAGATCAATATGTCACTGGCTCAAGCATTACAACACCTGTTGAAGTCAAAGTTGATCACTTTAAAGGATGCCCCTAAGAATCCTAGTACTTCTGCTCGTAGCTATAATCCTAATATGAGGTGTGCATACCACTCTGATAGCCCTGGTCATGATACAAATAGCTGCTGGACATTGAAGAATAAGATCCAAGACATGATCGATGCTGGTGAAATTGAATTCAACCACCCAAAAACTCCTGTAGTGATCACTGCTCCAATGCCTAATCACGACAAGACTGATTAATGTCAAGAAGGATGAACTTTTAGATCATTAGATTTACTTTCATGCGCAATTTCTATTCTGTTTGTTTAAACATTCGAATTATGATAGACATTATCTGTTTTAATAATCATCATCAGTGCATTACATATGTTTGTCTTGAATAAATTATTTTGCTATCACTCATTTTAAATTATGTCTTTACTTTACATATGTTTTGTGATATTCAACTCCGACTAAGATGTAAGCCTTTTTAAGGGAGGATGACGAAAACGATACCGCAACCTCATACAGTATGATTTTGAGCGGACTATGCTCACGATGTACAGGCATTGTTTCAATTCCTAAACAGTGGAGATATAAGGATGTTAATCCCTCGTCAACCCCTTTGAGCCTAAGAAGTAGAAGTTTCTTTCGTGTACTAATTAAAACCCTTGATCATAACCTGGGGCAGGGTAGTTCTCAATTAAGTTGGTTGTGCATTCTATTCTAAGAGAATCATTCAGTACACCTTTCAACAAAGGTTTCAATCACAAACGTTCATCTGCACACATCAAAGAAGTGTTGGAGAGGTCAATCAAAAGCCAATGATGGTTCATCAATCATTAAGCAAGGCAGTCAATATCTTTCAAAGAGAAAAAAAATGATGAAACATATATACAAAGAAAGGCCTGCTAAGTCAAAAATCAAAAAGAAGACTTAGGCAAAAATCAGGGCATCCCGCTGACTGTAAGCTCAAAATAGACAGTTCAGGCAAAAGTTAGGGATATTAAAAAGATGAAAAAAGAGAAGTCAATAAATTCCTGAACAACACAATGTTGTGACTACCAAAAGGAAAAAGTGATTGCCATCTCAAAAGTTCTCTTTGCTTGTGAACCATCATCATTATCAAAGGTGCAAATCCAAAAGTCTCTTGGAACTTGAATACATAAGTTGAATTAACTGAGCTTAGGACTGAAGATCATCACGAAGAGGGGTGGGTACAATAAAATTTTGAGCCTTTATCCTTTGTTTCTTAAACCGTGAACCAAGCCACGTTACAACCCTTGAAAGTCCAAATTGAAGCATGGTTAGTTCGAAAGCATACTATCGCCAAAAAGGTATCCCGACTCCTTAAAGTTTACTACAAATGCTAGGTTGATATCCTGTTTTTTATAAACATCATGTTTTTATAAATATCACGATTTTACATCTCCAGTTTTAATGTTTTTCAAAAACTCAAGATATACGTATGCATTGCATCTCATGAATTCATTATTAAACATATTCTGCTACATAATTTCAAATGTTAGCAACAGAAAGAATTTGCACAGGGTACAACTAATGACTGAAAGTTATCCCGACAGACAATATTACTCCAAGAAGCCATGACTTTTACGTATACAAGGGGCATGACACGTTTTGCCCAATCAATCTGGGGCAATCAAGTCAAGATTCCAAGAATCTCTCAAATGCCATATATCCAAAGGCATACATCCCAAGTGGGTTTCAAACTATTTCCCAATTAATCTAGGGCAATCAAGTAAAGATTCCAAGAATATCTCAAGGATGCCAATCAGGGGCATGCATCCAAGAAGATTTGAAGCTACTTCTCAACCAACATAGGACATTGTCTTGGGCCTATGATTACTAGGGGCATGTCGCCCATAGTGCACATCTCATAAAGTCCTCGCGAGGCGAATCTTTCCAAAAGTTCCTACTAGCATGGGAAAATCTATGCAAGTCCAGTTTGACATCTTGATCAATACTCAGTGGGGTGTCCTAATCAAATCGAGGAATGGTAGTTACTATAATACTGGGGGCAATGTTCAAGGCATCCATGCCTTCCCACAACTCCGATTTCACAAGATCATATCCCCACAGAGCAATCCTCAAGAAGACATCTTCAAACATACTCGACCAACAAAGACATATCTCCCCAACAGAGTTTACATCTTCAACATTGCCGGTTCCCCGACACCTTCCTCTTCTCCAACATGGGTTACTAATACTTTTTATCCCCAATCAGGGTACATCAAGTTACTGATCATCCCCAAGCAAGAATCATAAATTCCCAGCTGAGCATCTTCAAGACGAGATCAAACATCAAAATCGTAACACTACAGATATTTATTTTCTCAAAATACTCCAAATAGCATCAGTCATGCATCATATACATCACATACATATTCATAAACTGCATACGGTTATAATTCATACATAACATACAAAGTACCCCATATATTTTGAGGACTCCATCCCATTCATTACATGCATCATAAATATTGTATAAAAACTGACAATACGTGACAGGTACATTACAAAGATTCGAATCTTATTCAAAGCAAAGCCTAACGCACGGCCTTCCAGACATCTACGGATGCAAATTGGATTAGTCTAACGCATGACTTATCCTTCAGCCTAACGCACGACCTCCCAGACATCTACGGATGCAAATTGGATTAGTCTAACGCACGACTTATCCTTCAGCCTAACGCACTGCCTTCCAGACATCTACGGATGCAAATTGGATTAGTCTAACGCACGACTTATCCTTCAGCCTAACGCACGGCCTTCCAGACATCTACGGATGCAAATTGGATTAGTCTAACGCACGACTCATCTTTCAGCCTAATGCACGGCCTTCCAGACATCTACGGATGCAAATTGGATTAGTCTAACGCACGACTCATCCTTCAGCCTAACGCACGGCCTTCCAGACATCTACGGATGCAAATTGGATTAGTCTAACGCACGACTCATCCTTCAACCTAACGCACGGTTTTCCAGACATCTACGAATGCAAATTGGATTAGTCTAACGCACCACTTATACTTCAACCTAACGCACGGTTTTCCAGACATCTACGGATGCAAATTGGATTTAGTCTAACGCACGACTTATCCTTCGGCCTAACGCATGGTTTTCCAGACATCTACGAATGCAAATTGGATCTGATCTGACGTACGACACATCCTTCAGCCTAACGCACGGTTTTCCAGACATCTACTGATGCAAACTAGACCCAGTTTAACGTACGACTCAACCTAAGTCTATTCTCCAGAAACGGCCTAACGTACGACGTATTTTGACTATACAAATCTATCAAGTTGGATGGCATCTTCAAGCCCATCTCAATCATATATCTTCTCCAAGGCCTGGATGGCATCTTTAAGCTCATCTCAATCATATATCTTCTCCAAGGCCTGGATGGCATCTTTAAGCTCATCTCAATCATATATCTTCTCCAAGGCCTGGATGGCATCTTTAAGCCCATCTCCGACAAAAGTCCCTACTTCAGTGAGGGCAAATTTCTGGGTATTCTAGTGTCCAATCCTCTTCTACCTTCAGATTTCGACAGGCACACATGCCAGCCTACATCTTCAGATATAAGAAAATTGAACAGGGGCAGCTGTCAAACCCCAAAATTTGGGTTTTGTTGTTCTGAGAAGAAATCAATGGATCAAAAGCTCCAAGGCATCCCACATGGTCTATGATACCCCACATTATTTCCATGACAAGTTTCAGATCTCAATTTAAAAGATTGATCACTCAATTGTTTAGAAGGTCAACAGTCGACTAGGTTGACCTAAAAGTCAATTGTGGTCAAAGTACAGTCAAAACTCCTGATTTTTTTGTCAAGATCCTCATATTGAAGTATCATTCACCATTTGATCAATAATTGATCATGGTTCATCAAGGAAAGATCAAAAATCAACAATTCAAAAAGTTTCCAAATTAAGGTTTGTATAGGAGAAAGTCAACTAAACTTTGACCAGCCATAACTCTCACATGGAACATCAGAAATTTTCCATCCAAAGCTCATTTTGAATGAAATTTGATTCTCTACAATTTTGTGTCTCACAAGCCAAGGCTAAGAATGTTTCATTTGGGAGATATGGACCAAAACATTATAGGTCCTTTTCAAAGGTCAACCAAAACTCATTTTTTTCAAAAGGACACACAAGGAGCATGGAAAATTATTTTGACATGAGACCAAAAACACCGGCTAGAGGACTCTTCAAGGTTTCTAAAAAGTCCTAGAACTCCTCCATACCTCAAAAATTGAGGGAGATATGCTTTGTCAAAGTTGGACAAATTTGAGAGGGAAAATGTGAAATAAAAGGCCTCAAATTGATTTCTTTTGCAAAGGAGCCCAAGTTTTTATGGCCCAAACTTGCTTCCCAAGCCATAAAGGAGTTCTAAGTCCAAGTCCATGAATATGATTTTCATTGAATTTTTTATTGAATTTTTATTCATTTAAAATGCAATTTAAATCAAATAAGTGAAAAAAAATAATAAAATAAAAAGATTTGATTTGGTTCTATTATCCAATCAATTTTAATCATTCAATGGGCTAAAATATGAGGCAAATTCGTTGCAATACAGATTAGAAATAAAGGGATAAAATTTGAGCCAAAATTGGAAATGTTCATTCAAGGATTCAATCAAATATCAATTTTACAAATTACAAAGATTGAGTCCATATTTGTTAACCTAATATGCTACTTATAAGTATCTGAATAGGTTCAAACGAAAAGAGGATTGTGTGTTCCGCCTCAAGAACTCGTACCTTGCTCTCAAAATTTCAAGAAAATTCAGAATTCGGTTTCCACATTGCAGCTCGATTCAAGCCATATAAGGTATTCCAATCAATCCCTGGGAGTCTTCTGGACATGATCATATCCTCTCCATCGATTGGAACACTCAGAATCAAAGCCTATAACTCACGATCCTGTGTGAGATGCGCGTATGTACTATTACACACCCTCAAGATCCAACCGCCAGATCTGCAGCGTTTTGAATCCAGCGCACCAGGATTGGGGGACTATCACATGGCCATTCAGTCTCACCACACTGGAACACAAGCTGAGTTTTTTTTAATTTTCTTTTACTTTTAATTATATAACTCATTTATTTTTATTGATTTATTGTTTTTAAATTCTTTTAAATGTTTCTCCTTTCATAAAATTTGTTCTTTTTTTTTCCTTTTAACAAAGATACTAATAAATATTTATTTAATATTAATTATTAATAATAGCTTTTGTTTGATTAAATGAATCAATTTAATTGTTTAATTATTTAATTAATTATCAAGGTTCTTATTAAATGATAAAAAATACATTAGGGTTAGGTAATTTAATCGAAACTCGATTTTCACCGATTTAATTAATTGGGTTGAAAATCAACAATTAATTTTTTTTATTCTATTAATTATGGCTAACTTATGCCCTAATCAGGGTTTACGAAGATCGCACCTACACTAAGAAAAATATTTCTTTGTGCATTTTGCAGGGTTAGCAACAGGGTTTCTTCCGACTACGCACCACGCCCATTACGAAGCTAAGTCCTGATTTTACACTTATTTAAATATTTGTTATTTTACCCATTTTAGTTAAGATTAGGGTTTACCTTCAAATATAATGAACTCCGCCTACACTCACGTCTTTTTCTGTCTGCCTTTATTTTTGCCCATTTTTTAGGGTTAAACACGAGGCTACCCCGAGACTGCCAACCATATCAGATCAAATCAAAAGCTAAGTCTTTTCCATGTTTTTATTTTCTTTTTGCTTTTTTTATTTAATTAGGGTTAGCCTTGATTGTCAGTGAATTGATAATGCACTCACCCCTTCACGTTTATTTTTCCTTTTCCAATTTTCAGGGTCAGTCAGCCAGTCAGAGCTCGAGTGTTCGGTAACCCTGAAATCCACCTTTTTTATTTTTTTTTATTATTACTTATGCCAAACCCTATTGCGCTATGAATCCACTGGTTTCTTTTTCCCCTTCCCCATATTATTGTGTGGTTAGTAATCCTAGGGAGTGCAAGCCTGTTAATCAATTTAGAATAACTAATTATAAGATAATTTATGAATTAATCACATGATTGTTGCACCCACGCACCTTTTGGGGTAACCTCTTTTGTTGCCTTGCTGCCTTGTTGCCTGTTGCCTTGTTGCCTTGTGTTTTTGCAGAATAGCCATGTCCCTCGAATACGAGGATGCCTCAGCCATGTTGCCTCGACTAATGCAAAGATCATAAGTCCATAATGGTGCTGCCTTCGATACACTAAATATGATCTCGTCCCTCGGAAGTTGCCTACGAAGGGCTGAGGCATCCGCTGGTTGCCTAAACGAAAGGCTATTCTGATCCTTCCCTTAGATTACCTGCCCCTCTATGGCATGGGACAGTCTTAAGGTGAACGATGATTCGACGACCCTTCAACCTCCAAATCAAAGGACTTCCTTACCCTCTTATGGTAGGGATAGCCCTGAAAGGCTAAAAGAACTCTTCTATAAACATTAAGGTAATTGCTCCTAATTGCCTTGCTCTGGCTAAAATCCTTTTCTACACTCTTTTTTTCATAAACCTTCAATATGGCTACGCTCATTTACGAGCTAAAGTCCGTATTCTCTTCTTCTACATTTCTGAACTCAAAGAGCAAAGCAATTAAGAGCCCATGGATAACCATGGATGCAAATGGTGCCTAACACCTTCCCTTTGCGTAATCACCCCCGAACTTAGTTTTTATTTAAAAGGTTTTTCCTGTTCTTTTAGCCTTTCTGATATTTGGATAAAATAAAAGTCGGTGGCGAATCTTGCTTAACCGCGACATTTTCTTTAAAAGTCAGTTCACCGTATTACACAGTCTGAAGAAGAATCCTGTCGAAGTTTTCAAAAGGATTATGGATAATCAAGGAGACTTTGATGATATATCTCCTGATTTAGCTGATGTCGACATAAGTGTCGATTTTGATGGGTTATTTCAACAGCTCCGGTCCAAACTGGTTTCCAACGAGTGTTTCAAAAACATTGTCGACAACCCAATTTCTCTTTTTGAGATCCAAGGAATGATGTCAAAACCAAACCACCCAGAGGCACCTGACTCCATTTCATGCTTTATCTTGATTTTGAGTCCTAATGATGGGAATAGGCCAGGCCGACCAACACAGACCTATAGCCTAGCTTTTTTAAGGTCAGATCAAGTTTGACCTATTTAGTAAAAAGGTCAAACTTAAACTTTTTTTAAAGCCTATTTAATTAAATAGGCCAGACTTAGACTATTAAAAAGTATATGAAGCCTTATAAGCCAACATATATATATATATATATATATATATATATATATATATATATATATATATATATATATATATATATATAACTAAATATGATGATCTATATATACATGTATATTAAAAAAAAAAACTAAATAGTCTGACCTTTATATGCATATATATTAAAAAATGCTAAATAATTCGACTTATATATGCATATATAGTTCAGCCTCTGATCTCTAGGTGAGATTTATATCATCAAGGTATTAACTATAGAATTCGTTAGGGGATGGAAATAGACTAGGTTATACTAGGTTTTAGAAGGTCTGAACTTGACCTACAATAAATTTAAAAGGTCTGAGTTTGACCTCTCGTCTATTATAAGCTATTTTTTATCAAGTCTAACCTTTTAAAAGTCTAGTCTGGCCTGAAAGCCTATTTAAAAGTCTCTTTTTCATTAAAGTTTTCAATTAATCCATATTACTTAAGAAGTCTTATCACCCGACCTCTGGTCTCTTGGTGTGATTTATATCATCAAAAACTTAGTCTAACCTAGCCTATTTCCATCTCTAACGAGTCCTATAGTCAATACCTTGAGGATATAAATCACACATAGAGATCATATCACATCATTTATCTCTACTTGTCAAGGGAAAGTCTCTAAAATATAAGACATCTTTTTGAATATGATTTCGGTAATTAAATGTAAATGACGTGGAGGAGAGATAAAATTTAGTTACTCATTAAAAATTAGAAACATACTATCATTCTTTTAATACAACCGAGATTAGAAGAATGAATACTATAAAATACAAAATTGCACCATTCTTATAGAATTGAAACACAAATAAAGATAATAAAATATTATTAAATTTAGAAAAAGATGAATCCATTAATGAAAAGAAAATTGAGAGATGAGGTTAATTACTTGAAATTGATGTAGTGGGTATATGAATTGGTACACTGGGGTGTAGGATCCACGTTTTGTTTTATTTTAACTTTATTAGTTATTGGGGAAGTTTTGAAAAAAATATTATAGGCTTAAAATAAACGATAATGGTTATTATTTAATTACAAAAATTATCAATAAAATTATTACGATAAATTTATGGAAATTTAATTAATTATTAAAATTGATTTACTAATATGACCTATTACTTTAAATAAGTAATGGGTTATATTAATCAATTAATTATATGTTTTTAAATTAATAATGAAAAGTTTGTAAAAGGTGTGCGTGTCTGGTCTAACGGTGAAATATTTGAGTCTTCAGAGTGTATTCCTCTCAAAATCTCAAGTTCTTTTACTAGATACAAATTATTTATTAAAAAAATTATTTTATAACGTGCTTTACCTTTTATTAATTGTTTAAATTAAAAAGAAAGTAAATAAAAAGAAAGTGGAGATAAAGAGAGATTTATGTAGTTACATAAATTATATATAATATATAAATAAAAATAAAGTGAAGAGAGATGAGAGATTTTAGAGAAAATTTTGATGGAAGAACTTTTAAAATTATAATTTAGTAGAATGGTGTTATAATTAGATAGAATTACTATTTATTATTGAAGGATAGAAAAACACTTAGAAAGGGGGAGTTTGAATAAGTGTGACTTTAAAAACTTTTAAGACAAAAATAATGAACACAATATTTTTATCCTGGTTCGTTGTTAACGAAACTACTCCAGTCCACCCCCTTAGAGTGATCTACCTCAACTGAGGATTTAATCCACTAATCAACCTTGATTACAATGATTTTCCACTTAGATACCCTCTAAGTCTTCTAGAGTATTCTGATCACACCTTGATCACTCTAGGAAATTCACCACTTTGAAACTTCTAAGTCTTCTAGAGTCTACTGATCACAATTTGATCACTCTAGGAACCTCTTAAAAAGCTATAATCACAACTGTGATATTTCTCTTAAGTTCCAAGCTTAAATCTCACTAAGATATTACAAAAGTAAAGTGAGGTTGAAGACGAAGTTTGAGAGCTTTTGAATTTGACAGCGTTTCTGTATTTTGCGCAAGAGTTGCGCATTCAGCTTCTCATCAGAACTTCTATTTATAGGAGTTATGAGAAGATGACCGTTGGGAACATTTAATGCGTTGCGTGTTCCGTACAACTTTGCATTTAATGTTTCACTCTTTTATCAACTACCTCGAGCCTTGCTTTTCCTGCTTTAACTGACTGCCTTTAATAGCTTCTAACGTTCCTTTTGTCAGTCAGCGTAGCCTGTCATCTTGTACTTGCTTCTGATCTGATCTTTGTAGATACAACGTTTGAATATCAGAGTCATTCAGCTTGGTGCAGAGCATCTTCTTGTCTTCTGACTTTGAAGTGCTTCTAGCGTGATACCATAAGAACATCAGTGCTTCTGCTTCTGAACTCAAGTTTTTCTGATGCTTCATAGACCATGTTGTGATTCTGCTTGACCATCTTCTGATGTCTTGCGAGAGCATGTTCTGATGTTGCATACTTGAACCTTCTGAGTCAGTGCTTCTTGCGCTGAATTGTGCATACTCTTTATATATTTCCTGAAATGGAAAATGCATAGGATTAGAGTACCATATTGTCTTATACAAAATTCATATATGATGTTATCATCAAAACTAAGAATATTGATCAGAACAATTCTTGTTCTAACAATTATATATGTTAATATGAATAAAAAGAAAGTAAATAAAAAGAAAGAGGAGAGAGGTTACATAGTTACATAATTAAATATAATATATAGACATTATCTTTATGACAAAATTTTCATCACGTACAATAGAAAATCGCGGATACATGAGCGTCTTGTTTTATTTAAAAAATTATAACAATAAATATGTTACCTCGGATTTAAATAAAACCAGCATAAATATATGCTCAGGATTTGAAGCTCGATTCTCAACTCATGTTATTTTATATTTTATATGGAACCAAAAAGGCCCATTTATTTTTTTTAGATGTTACGACCGATATGTTATCTCGGTTTTCTGTAAAACCGAGATAAAAATTCACTGATCTTTAATTATTTTTGCAGCCAAAAAGGCGCATTTATTTTTTTATAGACTTTACGTTGACTATGTTACCTCCTTGTTTTAGATTAACCCCGATAAATACTCTTTATATTTTTTTATTTCCTTAGTGTCTACCTAATTCAATTTTTGAGCCCTAACGAAAGAACAATACTTCTCCAGCCAATGAAAGAACAGTTCTTCTTCAAGGAGGCCTAACGAAAGAACACTACTTCTCTGTGGTATGTTATTATTGTTCTTGTTTTGTTGTTGTTGTTCTCTATTACTGTAGTTCTTGTTGTTCTCCATTACTGTTGTTTTTGTTCTCCATTATTATTGTTCTTGTTGTTGTTGTTGTTCTCCATTACTGCTGTTCTTGTTGTTGTTGAGAAGCTTTATTTTATGGATCGTAGTTGGGCCTCTTCACTATGTTCATTTCTTATTCAAATTTTGTGACAATAACTTTAGGTTGTTTTATGTTTTGGTTTTGGTGTTTTAGATGGTTATGAAAATACATGTTTTTTATAAGAATAAATCTTGGTTAACGTACAAACTTCCTTGAAGACTATGCATCAAGAATCTAGGAAAGATAACAAGAAGGAATATGGGATAGACAACAAGATAATTTACCTTAAGTTATAATTTCTATTTTTTAGATTTTTTGTATGAAGCACTAGTGTTCCATTCACATATCCTTTTTTTTTTTGCTGCAAATGTGTTTTGGTTTTATTCAGATAAAGTAGCATATAACCATATGATGAAAGCTGATAGATTAGTGCGTATGAGAAAGGATTTCTTGAACTCCTTGAAAACATAGAATAAAAGCTCTAAGTTAGTTGTAACCTTAAGTTGACAGATAAAAAACCATATAATAAAACTATCATTAAATAAACTAACAAAAGGTCATTTTTTATTAATCATATCTAAATCCTCTGGCTGAGAGAAAGTTTGATCAAGTATAATTTTCTTAATCATCAACATCAAAATCGATGATGATTGGGCTTTTCACCCTTCTTCTTCTTCTTCTTGATCTCCTCTTCCTAAGAGCTCTCTTGGGTCTCAACGGTTCGGTAACAGGGTCTCTTTCAACAACTTGAACCTCTAAAGCCACATCAGCTTCTGTTCTCTCAGCATTGAATGAAGTACTCATTTTGTGTTTTGCTTCTTCCTCTTCTATGATTTCTTTGGATGAAGTTTCAGCATAAGTACTCATTTTGATTCGTCCTCTTCTCTGATTTCTTTAGATGAAGTTATTTTTGTGTTTTGGTTCAAAGAGGTTTTTTGCTTTTATATTGGTTCTTATGATTCTTCCACTTCTCTAATCTTTGAAAGTCTAAAAGTCAAAGAGTTTCACGCATGTCAAGTTTCCTTCCAATTATTTCTTCTTTAATTCTCCACATTTTCCTCTATTGGAAGTTGGAAAGATCTTTTGATTGACTATCTACCTCGAGTTGTTGAATGATTACATCTCTTTGTCTTTTCAAATTTCTTTTTCTCTTCTTTGATATTCCTTTCACTGCTTCTTAAGCATAATTTGACGTAATGATGTGTACATTATAGGTTGTTTGATTCTTAATGGAATTGTGTCATTGATGTTATTATTGTTCTTGTTGTTCTTGTTGTTGAGGTTATTTTCCATTACAGTTGTTGTTAAGAATATTGATCTATTACCTCGGCTCTTCAAAACACCGAGTGTTAATAGTGGGCGCGTCATCCAGTTCTGAAAATAATTAAAATGTTGATATTGGGAATCGAGCCTACGTGCATTTAACTTTATCCATCGGTGCTTTAATATCCGAGGTGATAAGGGGTAGCTTTTCATTCCTCCCTTCGTTACCTCGCTTTCGTAGCCGAGGTCAAACGCATTTCGCGTTCGAGGTTAGATGTGTTTTTTGTTGTAGTGAGAGTTTTACAATCATGACATACTTCGTTGTCATAGAGTCCCACAAGTCCAAAAGGGGATTACTCATGCATCAAAAGATATATGCTCTTGAGATATTGAAGAAGTGTGATATGGAGCATTGTAATATTGTCATTACACCAACTGAACCAAGGTTGCATCAGTCCAAGAATGAAGAGAAATAGAACGTAGACCCAACTCAATATAGAAGGTTGATTGGATCATTACATTACTTGGGCAATACGCGACCAAATTTGGCATTTAGTATCTGTATTGCAAGTAGATTCATGGAGAGACCGAAGGTATCTCACTTGGCAATAGTCAAAAGAATCCTAAGATACATCATAGGATCTATTGGCTGTAGAACTCTCTTTCCCGCAGAGGATACGGGTAGAAAATGAAATTTGATTGGTTTTATCGATTCCAATTGATACGGAGATAAAGATGATCAAAAGTATACAGCTGGATACATCTTTATGTTTGGTGGAACACCAATCTCATAGTGTTCGAAAACAGGGACGGACCCAACATTTTTATTATGTGGGGGCGATACAAATAAGTTAACGGTGTATTTAACATTAATCTCTTAAAAAAAATTTAGATATGAATGATAAAGAATAACACAATCTTTAAATTTTTATTAAGGGTATATAATAAATAAACTCATAAATTTATATTATTTTAATAATAAAAAATAATAAGAAAATGTATATAATAATATTTGAGATATAATAAAATATTAAATACAATTATATAAATTAGTGTATTGATAAAACACTTAACTGCATGACTAACTGTTATTTCAAAAAGCAATATATATCGGATCTTGGTAGGATAAATATTTACAAAATTCTTACATATACTGACTTTTATAATTATGGTTGTAATAGTGTTTAATATATTAGACATATTGCTGATGGTAATGAAATATTAGTGGGGGCAGTGGCCTACACGTAGGTGTATGTAGGTCTGTCCTGTTCGAAAAAGCAACTGTTAGTTGCACTCTCATCTTTTGAGGCCAAGTATATAGATGCCTCATTATGTTCGTACCAAGTTGTGTGGCTAATGAATCTATTGAAAGAGTTGGGCAACAATGAGGGTGAGGCTGTCACACTCTTGGTTGATAATGTTTCAGCTATTAATCTTGCTAAGAACTCAATTGCGTATGGAAGGAGAAAGCACATTGAGATGAGGTTTCACTACTTGAGGGATCTTGTTAGTGAAGTCAAGTTAAGATTGAGATATTGTGGAAGTGAGGATCAAGCTGTTGATTTATAGATTAAGGGAGTCACAAATGTTATGTTCAAGAGATTGAAGATGAGCATGAGCATGGAAGACTTGAAGCACTTGAATTAAAGTGGTGTGTTGAGTGAAAAACTAGTCATTCAAGTGGTGTAACTAGTTAACATGGGGTGTAACCGATTACAAGTAGTGGAAAAACACTTTGGACAAGAAAAAAGTAGTTTTGGAGTTGCGTTAACTGGTTAACAAAACACATTAATCGATTACACCTATTATGCAGTTTTCAGTTAGTAGCAGTTGTAACCGGTTAACAATTTGTGTTAACCGGTTAGAGTCCCGAGTTTTGCTTTTTTCTTGTATTTTGTGGATTTAGGTCCCAATCATTTTGTAATACTTATATAAATGTCTTGGAGGCATACTCGTCTCAAAGTTAATGCAAAATTATCATTCTCACCTTCAAGTGTCTCTCTCTAATTCTCTTCTCTCTCACTAACTCTTTCTCCAAATACTCCTTAGTTCACCAATTATGTGATTGTATGTTCCAACAAAAATTAATATCATAGAGTAATATGATTGGATACTATACGAAAAATGCAAATATATTAATAGTTATTTATATTAACGATAAATTATATATATATATATATATATATATATATATATATATATATATATATATATGAGGAGGGATCAAACTACACCCGAAGAGTAGGGATAGCAAGGAGACCCAAACCCGCGGGGCCCATCCGCACCCGAGTCAACGGGTGAAAACCCGAGTTGACTGGGTTTGGGTTCGGGTGCCACCCGATATTTCGGGTGCGGGTTTGGATAATGCGAAACTCGCACCCGAAACCTAAAATCGCACCCGCTTATGTGTGTGTGTGTATATATATATATATATATATATATAAATTTTGTGGAAAGTTGTAAAAAAATGTATTTTGTTGCGGGTTCGGGTTTGGGTGAAAAAACTTAAACCCAACGGGTGTGGGCGTGGGTGTTACTTTGCCACCCGAACACCCTTTGGGTTTGCGTTCGGGTGCCGATTTTGGGTGTGAGTTTGGGTAGTGCGAAACCCCCACCCGACCTGATCCGTTGTCATCCCTACCAAAGAGTTACACCACGAGTTACACTCGATCGTAACTTTATTTCGAATAAATATTTTTTAAAATCAACCGTTAGATTGAAACATAATATCATATAAATCATACGTACAGAGTTTGAGATTAATCTCTAATGATTTACTATGTCATACGTGTGTGTGTGTGTATATATATATATATATATATATATATATATATATATATATATATATATATATATGGCCGCCCCAAGGTATTTTGAGGTCTATGGCGAATTAATTTACAATATTTTCAAACTAATATTTTGTTAAAATTAAATTAACTTTATATATACAGATAAAAAATTAAATTAGCAGAATTGAATTCGTGAACCATTACCTAATAGAGGCTTGCTTACCGCTTAGCTATTATGTTTTTATATTTATTTGCTTAAAACTTATATTAATTTAGAGGCCTTTTGCACCATTTGAGGCCTATTTCAAAGGCCCAAGAAATTGAGGCCTAAGGCGACAGCCTCACATCCGTTAGGCTTGGGCCGGCCATATATATATATATATATATATATATATATATATATATATATATATATATATATATATATATATATATATATATATATATATATATATATATATATATATATATATATATATATATATATATATATATATATATATATATATATATATATATATATATATATATATATATATATATATAATAAATTTCTTGCATGTTATCAAAAACAATGTAGACAGTAATAATTTTAGTATGATAGTTGAAATTAGTCCCTTTTTTTTTTCCTTCTAACTTTATTCTTTATTTAAATTATTAATTTTACAAATTTATCATTTATTTTATATTTTCTTTTTTATGTCAATCTTTTTGTTTTCATATCTAATATTTACAATATAAGTTGTTTATTTTAGATAAAAATTTGAGATTTTAAAAAAAAATAAAAAATCTTTTTATGAAAAATTATTTAAAGTAATTTTTATTTTAAAAATTTATCCATCTAAATAAATCTTATTAAAAGAAAATTCTCTTTTTTTATTAATATATTTTATTTTTTGTATTTAAAAATAATAATAGAAAATTAAAGAATATTATATCGAGAAAAACATATGAGAATAGTTTGCACAACAATTGTAATAATAACAAATTATCTATATGATTAATGTTTCAGATATTCTATACAAAAGATAATATTTTCTATAATTTTAAAGAATATTATAAAAGTAATATCCCTAACTTTATGATTTAGCAACAAAATTAGAAAATGTAGATTTTCCCTTAATTAATTGAATATTCCAAAAGTAATTAACACTACTAATGTATTATTTTAACATATTATAAATCTAGGTCAATATGCATTTGTTTCAAAACATTGTCAACCTCGATCAGTGTTCTTCACAGCAAAATTTGTTGTCAGTAATTGTTTTCATTATCGAAAAATAATGGAAAAAAAGGTTGCAATTATTGGTGCTGGACTCAGTGGCCTAATAGCCTGCAAATATGTGCTAGAGACAGGTTTTCAACCAGTTGTGTTTGAAGCTGATGAAGGCCTTGGTGGTCAATGGAGACACACTATTGAGTCCACAAAAATCCAAAACCCTAAACAAGACTTTCAGTTTGTTGATTTTCCTTGGGATTCATCAGTGAAAGAAGATAATCCGAATAATCAACAAGTGCAAGCTTATTTTCATGCTTATGCTCAACGTTTTGGAATTGTTCCTTGTATAAGGTTCAATTCTAAAGTCATTGATATTGATTATGTTGGTGAGTCTGAAGAAGATATTAAGTCATGGGAGTTGTGGAATGGTGATGGAACTCCTTTTGGCTCTAAAGGAACATGGCATATTACTGTGCAAGATACTAAGACTTTCTCAACAGAGGTATATATGTATATTTTGATTTATTTGTACTATTGACAGTGACACAGTGTCTCATGTTAGTGTCTAATACTGATCAAACATGATAAATTTTGTCTGCGTCTGACATCAGTGTCTGAGTCAGACACTGATGTAACACCGTCTTTTTTAGAGATGTTGGTGCACCATAATTTCTTTTTATTATTTGGATTTATTTTTCTTGGGCTTAACTATTTATGATATAAAACCAGGTGCATAAAGCTGAGTTTGTTATTCTTTGCATTGGGAAATATAGTGGTTTGCCAAATATGCCTGAGTTTCCTCATGGAAAAGGCCCAGAAGTTTTTAAGGGTAAAGCTATGCATTCTATGGATTATGCTGCCTTGGACAATAAGGTTGCTGCTGAATTGGTCAAAAACAAGAGAGTTACAGTTGTAGGATCAGGAAAATCTGCTCTTGATGTAGCTACTGAAATTGCAGATAAAAATGGTGAGTATATATCTGTTCAAAAATTTTATATTATTACTTAAATTATAAGTTATGCTTGTATTCTCCGGGTAACACTGACACATCTGAAAAAGGTTGTCAGTGTCTTGTGTCATACACTTGTGTTGGGCACTTTTGAGAAAAGGTGTGGCAGACACAGACACTTGTGATCACGTTCAATTTATACATGTTAGACAGACATACGAGTGCAGTGTCTGTGTGTGTAATTATTTCATTTTCTGTCTATTAATATTTACAGGAGTCAACTATCCTTGTACAATGATTCAGAGAACTGTACATTGGTTTCTCATGGATTTCAACATCTGGGGCTTTAGTCTTGCATTCCTCTATTTCAATCGTTTCGGCGAGCTTTTAGTTCACAAACCCGGAGAAAACCTTCTTTTCAGCCTCGTGGCCACTCTACTCTCACCATTTGTAAGATCGATCTACTCGAATAAAAAGTTATATGTTAGATATTTTGTTCGATCATAACTCATATATAACCGCGATCTTAATTTTCAGAGATGGGGATTCGGCAAACTAATTGAAATATATTTAAAATCAAAGCTACCACTGAAGAAATTCGGACTTTTACCAAAACACAGCTTTCATTACGACATGTACAAATGTACATTCGGAGTACTTCCCGATTTGTATTTTGACAAACTGAAAGAAGGATCCATCCTGATAAAGAAATCACAAACTGTCACCTTCTGCAACGAAGGTTTGATCATCGACGGAGAAGCCAAACCTATCGAATCAGACATAGTTATTTTCGCAACAGGTTTCAAAGGTGACCAAAAACTCAAAAGCATATTCAAATCCCCAACATTCCAAAGCTACATTAAGACACCAACAAATGTAACAGTTCCTCTCTATAGACAGATACTTCATCCTCGGATCCCGCAATTGGCGATCATGGGATACGCTGAGGCGTTATCGAACATCTATTCGAATGAAATGCGATGTCAATGGCTAGCTCGATTTTTGGATGGGAATATTAAGTTGCCTAGTGTTAAGGAGATGGAAAAGGACGTGAAAGTGTGGGAAGAGACTATAAAGCAATATGATAGGAAATGGAATTCATGCATTGTGACTTGTGGGATATGGTATAATGATCAATTGTGTAAGGATATGAAGTGTAATCACTTGAGGAAGAAAAGTGCTTTTAAGGAGCTCTTTGAACCATATGGACCAGCTGATTATAATGGTCTTGTTGAAAAGTGATTATAATGGTTTTGTTGTTATGATTCTTTCGATTCATTATTTGTTCAAGAGACAATAGAGTTTGAAGATTGTTGGAAAAATTGGAACTAAAAGTGATGGAGTTTTGAAGATATGGGACCATCCTCTTCATGTTATTGGTTGCAATCGTGCGGTGATTTTTCTGTTTGTTTTTGTTGCTTTCTTATCCTCCATGTACCTCAAAAAAAATTATTCTTGAATCGGATGATATTCAATTAAATAAATGTTAATTTCATGTTTTCATCTATTTGGATATGCTTTTGTCTTTTATAATCTTACCACGTTTTTAAACTAAAGAGAGCTTTTATGGTCTCAAGCAAGCTCCTATAGCTTGATATGAGAGGTTGAGTGGATTTTTAATCAAACAAGGATTCAATCGTGGCAAAGTTGATTTTTAGCATAATGTTGCACTTCTACCGCCGGTGATTTTTGACCCATGTTTCACTTGATTCGAATCAATTACAATGTTTAATGTGAATCAATGACCACGTGATTCAAATCATGTACAAACTATGATTCAAAACAACTGCTTCAAGCCCTTAAGAAAAAAGGTTGCAAAATTATATGATTCGAATCATGTGCAAAGTGTGATTCAAAACAAATTGAGCAAAGGTGATAGGAAATTGCTTGATTCAAATCATGTACAAAACCTAATTCAAATCAAATTGTTTTGAAAGTTTTGGTTCGTTACTTTTGGGTTTAATTCGAATCAAAATGAGTGTGTAATTTGATTAATTCGAATCAAATGCTCAGAACCTCAATTTTTCATGATTTTAAAAATGCACTTTGAGATTTTTCTTTGCTCCTAACTTGAATCAAACACATACAGTTTTTATTCCATCAATTCATGTAATTGATTAAAAGCATTTTGATCAAGTTCAAACATAACCATGTTTTATGCATGCTAAAATGATAACTAATCGATTTCAAACTTGATTCAAACTCGAATCTAACCAACTTTTACCACTCATTTTTGTGCTTAAATTCAAGCAGATGTAAAATCTTTTGTCAACACTTTTTCATGCGAAGAATTTCATAATCATTTGTGATTTTCTATGAAACCAACTATCTCTCTCACTTTTAAAAGTTGAAAGCTCTTGCATTCGAATTTCTTTCTTCTTTCACATCAGTTTGTGTTTTCAGATCTTGATAATGAGAGATTTGTGATTGATTTGGGGAGAGGATGTCTTAAAACTAATTGTTCTTAGATATTGGTTAAATATTTTTCAGGTTCTTGCAAGATTGAAGAGTTGTCATTGGTGCTAACGAACTCTAGTGTGATAAGAAGGAAATTTTTCTCTCCAGATTGCCTTAGTAGTGAGTAAGGCTACGTATAAGGCGGGGTATCTTCTCAGATCTTCAGATAATTCATCGCTCAAGGAATCGGTAGAATCAAATGGTTGATTGCTACATACGAAGGCTTGAAGCAAAATTAGTGATATTGGAATATTCTTGATGCGTTGATCGAGTAAAGATTGTGCAGAAGAGTTTGGCGTGAAGATCTATACAAGTCAAGATCCAAAATCGAAGATTTATTTTCTTCAGCATTATTGTGGACTAGTGATTGTATAAACTCTTGGAAAATAATGGAATTATGCAGGTTCCAATGGAAAACTATTAAAGAGTGCAAGACTCACGCAAGGACGACAGAGTCGAAGCATTATAAATCTCTGTGTCATCTCTCTACCTTTTACTCCTGCATTTAAATTTTGTAGTGTATTACATGCCTAGGTTTTTCAATTCATATAGTAGTTTATCATTTATTACATTGATAGTGATTTATTACTTAAGATTAGGTTTTGTTGGAATTGGGAACTAATCGAGATTTAGTGGTGATTAAAATCAGAGAAACTTGTTGAGTTTAGAATTTGCACATCTAATCATTTATAATCATTTATCTTGAGTTATACTAGTGGTATCGATTGAATACCTTATGTATCATCATTAATTCAATTTGTGATAATTGTACATTGATTAAGTGTTTACGTGAGTTAATTTCTATTCAAATATAGTTCACTCTATTGGGCTCTAAAATACTTCAGCGCGCATACTTTGAAAAATCTATTCACTCCCTCCCCTTCTAGACTGTTTTCTTACACTATATTCTCACCCAATACACGCACACACCTGTACGCTTTTGAACAATAAAAAATTATATATGTAATTTTACTTTTAATAGAACCAACTCTAGTAATTTAACTATTATGACAAAGGATGTCATTTTCATATTCCTTATTGGTATTTAATTCTTAGGTTCTTTTATAATAAATGAGTTGAATACCTTTTTTTTTAATGATTAATAAAAATTTAATAAAATTGCTTCTAATTCTAATGATCTCTAAATCTTTTTTTATAAGTCCACGGGTGGCGTGGCGGGTGGCTATAATAGCGCTTTGTAAAAAAATGCTATTTCTAACTAGGTTTATGATAACGCTTTTTAAAAAAGCACTTTTAAATCTTTTTTACCACACAAATGTTGAAGAGTAAAAACTAGGTTACAATAGTGCTTTATAAAAAGCGATATTAACGATTGTGCTTTTAATAGCACTGTAAAGTGTGATTCTATAGGTAATCAACCAACAATAATGTGAACTTTTATAAAGCTCTTAAGTATTATTAGAAGTTGAAAAAGTGTCGTTAAAAAATTATTTTTGGCATAGTGAGACTATTGATTTTGGATTCTCTAAGACTGAGACTGGAATAAGCAACCACTCATTTTTGAGAGGATAAAATCACCCAATCATCTAGTACAGTCAACGTAGTTTTAATGAAACGAACCATTGAATACGTAAAATTAGATACCGTTGGAAAATTTTTTTACATGATATGTGATTAAAATACATTGTTTCTTAAAGGGAACTATACATATTTGTGGGAAAATTAGAAGCGATATATGTCCATGTGAATTATTATTTTACATAGCTCTGGAAAGATGGTTTACAATGAAAAAGACATGAATACATTAGGTACATTACCATTATTGTAAGTTTAAATCAAGTTTTAAGATTGACTTTTAGGCTATGTTTGAGAGTTTGGAGGGAAAGGGATGGAAGGACTTTGAAAATAGAGAAAGATTGAGTGGAAAGAATTAAAGAATTTTGATTGTGAGGGTTTTGGAGGGTTTGCTTTTATTCATAATACTAAAAACCCTCTAATATGGAGGAACTCAAAATTTGTATTGAATGATGGTTTTGGAAGGTTTTTGAGGGTTTACATAAATTTTCCAAATATGTTTTATGTTATTATAGTATTCTAAAATTAAAAATATAGTAATAATAAACACTTTTATATCATTCTATATAAAATTATTTTTTCAAAAAATGTCAATTATTTTTTTTACCTTTTTTACAATTTTTTTTCGGAAGCCTTCTACTCTCTTCCCTTCCAAACTCTCAAACATAACCTTAGCGGTAAGAGTGGTGCGTGAATTATACAAATTTTTATTTTCTGACTGTGATAATAAAATAAATTTTATATGACTTACATAAACAATGATGATTATTTTTGGGGAAAACCATGTGACCTTTCCTGTTATACCTTTCACCTATTTGAAACAAAAAATTAGAAAATCATTTTAGAAACCAGGTTTCTGTGGCTCAACCTAAACAATATATCTGATGTTCTGTCTCAACCACCTTAAATATTTATGAATATCTATGAATAAAAATAATACATAATATAAGAAATTATTACCATGAATGATAAACATAAATAAACACATGAGTTCGAAGATAATAGTGATTCATCCTAAACAATGCACTAACAACTTATTATAATGTTTTGACAATGAGATATTGAGCAATTTCGACAGTGAAATTTGAACAATTTCCTTTACCTCTAATTAAGTTTCCAAATTTTTAAAAATGAACACAATAATGACTCATAAAAATTTATTCAAAAACAAAGAATCAGAAGGAAGAGTAACAGAAGATTACAAACAAAAACATATTGAATATAAATCTTACCGAATCAAATCAAATATTAAACCTAAGAGACTATATCAATTGCTTACACCACGAGGATAAGCGACCAGATAATTCATTAGTCGACTTTATTCTCTCATGCCACTTAGTTCTCTTTGTCTTTGATCTGTATTTCCTAAATGGTAAAAAAAATTGAGAGATGAAAAGGAGGAAGGGAAGAATGGAGAAGTAAGAGTGAAGGAAAAAAATTCAAAAAACTAAAAAATTCGAAAATAATATAAGAGAGAATAAAGAAAGGAGAAGTGTGGTTGCCACGTGTCGATGTCCGATTGAATTAGAAAGTTGAATATTGAGGATATTTGTCATTTATGGGTTTGTCCTAGGGGTGATCGTATCCGAACCAATCCAAAAGCAAAACCGCAAATCGAACCAATCCAAACCGAAACCGCAAAAAACCGCGTTTGGTTTGGATGATTTTTGGACTGAACCGCACGGTTTGGTTTGGTTTGCGGTTTTTATTTCATGAAACCGAACGGAACCGAACCAAACCGCATATTTAACTTAAGTTTTAAATTTTTATAATTAATTTATTATCTTTCCAAATTCAATTGCACACAGCCACATCTAACGTTTTGAATTTTAATAATTAATTTATTAACTTAAGTTTTGGCATAATCCACTTAGTTTTTGTATTATATATATATATATATATATATATATATATATATATATATATATATATATATATATATATATATATATATATATATATATATATATATATAATTCTCTACTGTCTAATATATGTATTTCATTTATAATATATTTTTAGTTCTCTACTGTTCTTGTAATATAATTTCTTTTGTATGGTATAATATCATATATTATATTGACATTGAATTACTTTCCTTTTTCCTTTTATTTCAGTACATTTTTATTTTATAGTGTAAACCGCAGTCAACCGAACCGATCCTAACCGCATTGGTTTGGTTTGGTTTGGTTTGGATGACTTTTTAAAAATCAACCGAACCAAACCGAACCGCATGCATTTTTATCTCGCGGTTAGGATGATTTTTATGCTCAAAACCGAACCAAACCGCACCGCGAACACCCCTAGTTTGTCCCTTTTTGTGTTTAATTAGTTGGAATAGATGAGGGCATTGTTTGTATTTACTAGCATGTTTAATTAGTTGTCATATAGTTTATTTTTTTAGGATTTAGTTAAATATGTTTTTAGTCTTATAAAATATTAATTTTTTTTATTCCTATAAAAATAAATAGCATGCTTTGATCCCTATTAAATTATTATGCAGTTTTAGTCCTTACTGTTAAACCAATGTGTATTTTGAATGATTATTTTGCAGACATGTTTAGACCGTTTTAAACAAATACCTTAAAAAAAACTCAAAATTTAATTTTTAAGTTAAGATTTTAATTACTTTTATCATTATTTTCCGAAATTTAAAAAATTTATATTTAATTCTTCTCATTTTAAAAAATTCTAAAGTTGAAAAAATTATAGAAATAAAATTTATAGAGGAGGGTAACATAGTAAACTTTGATTGAAAAAAATATTTAAAATTGTTTGAGAATATCTTATGCTGTTTTAAAAATGTTTGAAAAAAAATATTTTACGCTGTTTTAAAAATGTTTGAAAAAATACTTTGATTTAAAAAATATCTAAAATTTTGTAAATAAATATTTTACGCTGTTTTAAAAATGTTTGAAAAAAAATATTTAAAAATTTAAAAATTAAAGTATAACTAGACGGTTTTTAAATTTTTTAAAAAATTATAAGAACTAAAACTGAATGCATAAATTTTATTTAGAGACTAAAATATGTTTTTTTAATAGAAACTAAAATTAAAATTTTAAATATTTATAAGGATCAAAAACATATTTAAATCTTTAGAGTTTACATGAATTTAAACTGATACATGAAAGTGTTAGTACTCAATAAAAATTAAATTCACCTACTTAAAATCAAAAGTGTTCACATCAATAAACTCTAATTTTTTTACAATTTTTTTTTATATTTTAATACTTTTATTCTAAAATTCCAATCAAACCTAATTTATTACTTGTTATTACTTACAAATAAAATTATAAATATAAGAGAAAAACTATGCAATTTTACTTTGCAACCATTGAAGCTTACCATTTCTTTATCAAACCTGAATCTTTGTATGTTATCTCATTTTTACTGTGGTTCTCCTATTTTTACTCTTGTTTTCTCTCTACAACATACAACACCAGTTTTTTTTTGGTATTCTTTTCCCTTTAAATTTAATTTATTTGTTTAATGTAATTGTTTTTAGTTTTTTTATGATCGATTTAACAATTGATTTTGTATAATATAGATATTTAATTTATTTTGTTTAAAAATTTGATTCTGGTTGTTTTTACTATAAAAATTACAACAAAAATAAATAAATTTGATGATACAGTTGATTGTTCATTGAATGAACAAGTTAACAATATAGAATATTTTAATAAAATTGTATAGAAATTTTAGCATGAAATATAATAATATGGGGAAATTATCAATTATTAAGATTATTTAATTTCAATTATTGTCTAAAAAAATGAAAATTCTAGACATTAATTTTTTTCATATATAAATTATATTATGTGTTACATTATAATAAAATTTCAAAAATTCAAAAATTTAGTATTTTCATATATAAAGTATTATATGGTACACCACCATAATAAAAACTTGAAAAATTTCGACATTAAGGGTTTGTTTGATTTAATTTTGTAAAACTCTTCTTTAATTTTAAATTTTAAAAATAATAAAACTTATTTGGTAGTCTAATTTATATTATTATTTTTGAAAATTATTTCTTTTTTTAAGAGTTTTAAAATCTAAAAATTTAAAATATATTTTTTTTGTTGAGGTTTTGGGTTTGTATTTTTAGTTTTGGAAATTTGGAAGAGGAAAAAACAAGAGTAGTATACACTTTTCATTAATGAAAATTTTGTAAGATTGTACAATTTTAAAATAATTTCTAAAAGTAAGATTACCAATCATATTTTTTTTATATTTTTTCTTCTAAAGTATTTTTGAAAATTGACTTACAAAATAATTTCTAAAAACTAAAAGGTAAAACTCATTCAAACAAGCCTTAAATATTTTTATATATAAAGAAGTATGTGGTACATCATAATTAAACTTTGTCTTCTTAGGCTATCATTGTATTTAGACGTTGAACAACCCATACCATGTGAACCTTATGATAGATCATTGTATTTAAACTTTTAACAACTCATACCATTTAAATCTTATGTTACATTACTAGTAAGAGACCCGTGCTGCCGCACGGGTTATTTTTTAGTGATGTTATGTTGTTCCGGATGAAATTAACAAATGGAATATGACTATAAAGAAAAGATATAATCTGCCAAAAAATATATTGATAGTCTTGTTAATGTCATGAAAATGAAGAAGTATTATCCTCCATATGAATATTGTTGGCTCTAGTAAAATTCCAAATGTTATAAGCTTAGTACTGAGCAAACAATATGCTTCTATAAATAAGCAGAGAAATACAAAATGTGTTACAAAAGCTTATAAAAAAGAAGTCGAGCTGCAACATGACATTCCAAAAAGAAGTGGTATAATATAACCTGAAAGATATGAAAAAAAAAACACAATTTCGGTTATATTGCAAATGAATAATAATTCATAGTGGTAAATAGCGTTGATACATGTTTGGTACTAAATAATATGTAACCTCGCACCTTTTAAATGTTATGGAAGACTTCCTTGAAAACAACATTGGTGGTAGAGAGCATAGGTTGTTTCTCTTTGTCATGAATAAGAATCCTCAAACCCTTTTTAAATTTGACTCTTGAGATAGCAACATACAACTGCCCATGACTAAAAACTTCCTTTGGCAAATACAACCCCACATTGTCAAGTGACTGGCCTTGTGACTTGTTAATAGTCATGGCAAAGGAAACAATAATTGGAAATTGTCGTCTCACCAATTTAAATGGCCATGGAGATTGTGAGGGGGATAAAGACATTCTAGGAATATAAAAGATGTTACCAATATTTTTTCCAGAAATGATCTTTGCTTCAATGACATGGGCAGCAAGTCTGGTTACAGTTAGTCGTGTGCCGTTGCACAAGCCCTCTGACTGATCTAGGTTGCGCATTAACATAATAGTGGCCACGACTTTCAACCTGATTGAATGGTTAGGCAATCCCGAGGTTTTAAGAGCATTCAAAAACTCTGGTGTCACATGCTCATATGCATCAAAGTTAGTAACATCTGATCTATCAATGGAATCACTGCTAAAGTATTCTCTCTCTTCACCTACATCATGAAAAAAACCAAGAATTAGTTAATAATGTTAACGGAAAAAAGGTTATATCATAGTACAACAGATATTTATGAATAAGATTTAGGAAATGAACTAAGTGGCATATGAATACCTGGAAGAAGGTTAGTGATATACACTGCTAGAAAATTCGCTTTTAGTGACCAATTCAGTGACCGAAAATTTTCGGTCACTGTAGTGACCGAATTAGCCACCAAAATTTGACATTGATGAGCAAAATTTAAGAGGTCACTAAATCGGTCACTAAAATAAATTAGCCACCGATTTAGAGACTAAAATTTTGTGACCGAAATTTTGGTCACTACAGTGACTGAATTAGCCACCAAAATTTGATATTCATGAGCCAATTTTAAGAGGTCACTAAATCGGTCACAAAAAATATTTGTATATACAATTTAATTTTTATATATAAATTAGAGACCGAAATTTCGGTCACTAATATTTTTTGTTTTCTTTTTCTATTTTTAATCCTCTTTATTATGTTTCTATTTCCTTTCCATTTTTTTAAATATTTTAATTCTCTTTCAATTTTTAATTTTGACTAAAATTTTCATATTTTTTATTGTTTTAACATATAATATATTTATATAAAACAATATGTATATATGTTTAAATATAGAATATAACAATATATGTTAAGTGGTGTAGTGGCAAGTTCTTGTGAAAATATGCGGAGGTCACAAGTTCGATACCTAGGTATGACAACTTTGTATTTTATTTTATGAAAAAGAACACTAAATTCGGTCACTAAAGTCGGTCACTAAATTTGGTTACTAATTCGGTCTCTAAATTTCGGTCACTAAATTCGTCACAAAAGCTTAGCTACTAGCACTTTTTCAACCAAAAGTAATGGTCGCTAAATCGGTCGCTAAACGTTTTATTGACCGATTTTTAAGATTTTTCGGTCTCTAACTTGGTCACTAAAAGCGAATTTTCTAGTAGTGATATTGGTTGATATCATCAACTACTTCGATTGTTGAAGCTAATATCGCACGACTTTGAAGATAATTGGAATCAAGATAATTATGAATGAGATCAGGGTAGGTATCTTCAACAATGGCCTGAATAGGATCTGTAAAATTTGAAATAATGAACTCATCTGGAATACAGATATCAGCATAACCATCATTAGGTTCACACATGGTCCCATCTCCAATATTTAAAATCCACTCAGAAAAGCTCCTAATCTCATCAGCTGAAGTAGTAGGTGGACCACTTTGCAATCTCATGTTCTTTGTAAGTCTCAATACTTTACAATGATCCCAAATATAAGAAGCATTAATTGTTGCATGGATAATATCATATCTAGTACCTCTTGGTATAACAGGGAGAATTTGTCTGAAGTCACCACCAAAAACAAAAACCTTACCTCCAAATATTTTTTTAGATGCATGTGTGGGACCACTCATGATATCTTTTAAGGATTTATCCAAAGATTCGAAGCAAAACTTGTTAGCCATAGGAGCCTCATCCCAGATGATTAAATCCGTAAACTTAAGAAGCTCAGCAATATCATCTTTTTTTTCAATGTTGCAAATAGAAGTCTCTAAAGTAGGAACGGGAATCTTAAATCTAGAATGGGCTGTTCTTCCTCCTGGTAACACCAAACTTTCAATTCCACTTGAAGCAACCGGCAAGACAATTTTCTTTTTGGACCTAAGTGCTGCTGATAAAGTGTTCCACATAAAGGTCTTACCAGTCCCACCATAGCCATATAAAAAAAACACACCACCTTGTTGCTTTTCTACAGCATCCATGATTTCCTCAAAAATGCTTCGTTGCTCATCTATGTATAATAGTGAATATTAAAATAGAGTGTTAATAAAAACATAATATGGATGTACTTTTAAATGAGCGATCAATAGAGTCTACTTACCTGTAAGAGAAGCATACAAAGTATCAAAAATTTGTTTTTGAGCAACAACCTCATATTGAAGTTCATCGTAAAGTAGTCTATTTCCCGTAAAGGAGACAACAAAATCTTTTGGATATGGCATTGTCTTGAAGTCTTTAAGAGTCCGATTATTATTTTGTAAAAGTGTCTCAATGGCCATAAGTGTCATTTCTTTTAGCTCGGCATCGCTCATTGTTAGACCTACGACATAATTGGTAATAATAAAATGTTATGCATGATAGAAATGAGAACTATATATTAGTTTGACCTTTGTAATAACTATAGTTACAATGGTTGATAGGCAGGGTATCAGTTTCGGTCATGATGAGATAAAAAAAAGTAAAATGCTAAAAGTAAAATGCTATATATTTTAATATGATACTATTAAAAACTATTAGAGACGGGTTGAGTCATTCTTTGTACAATGGACGTCATCCATTATGCATATAATATATTGTAATCCATCAGTTAGGAAGCTTCTCATAGAAAAAAACCAAAAACTTTATACATGGCAATTTATACTGTTTCTGAGTTCCCAGCATGTAGTACATAGGTGGTAAATGATAAAATCATCATGACCTATATATGTTTAAATAGGCAAGGTATTTTAATTATTATATGACGGTGTTCCCCACGGTTTACTCAAAGTTAATGCAATAACTTGAATCTTATGGTTCAAATATAATGGAAGCATGTTATTTGTAAAATGAAAACAGTATGATGCAGCTAAATAGTTAATGGCATGAAGGGAACCATATATCTAAACAAATACAACAGTGAGAGTAAAAAGAAAATACCTTGGTTTCTTGTGAATAAGCGTTGCTCATAAAGGATGCCATCTGATAAATACATCCAAGTCTTTCTCCATACATGTTCCGGTCGGTTCATGGAAGAAGATAACAACATTGTCACGAATAACTTACGTAAAAATGGACCGGAACCCCAAAGATGTGCCTCTTTGATCGCCTCGACAAATTCTCGATCATCTTGTAGAAAATCCATCGCAAAGCATGCGTCCCTAAAAGTTTTAAGTTGTTTTCCATCAACTTTCTTAATGTCATTATAGCATAAAGGACCCTTTGTGACAGTGAGCATCATTCTTAAATAAAACAATTCACCAGTGCTTTGTGGAACCCAAATGAGTCGACCAATGGTATATCCTCTTTTCCTTGGCTTCCAAGTCCGACTTCTTTTATGATAAACAAATTTAGAAACAAAGTCACCATAAGTTAGCAATCTTGCTTCCTCGTAAGTTTTGTTTGCCTCAAACCAAGATGTAAACATTGACTCGGTTACACTTGGTTTGAGTAAAACATCACCAACTTGCTCGTAGTCTTTGTAGTACACAGAGTTTTCACCTTCCATATGAAAAAACAGTCTCTCTACAGCCGGCTTCCTTCCATGTATAGAATAAGAAAAGATCCTCCAACATGCTTCACTTGGGGAGATGTATCGACAATCCAAATATTGCTTGATCTCGTCAACGTTGTTTTTGTCATGACCCTGTATGATTGCAGAAATACGATCTGAACCTTTGTTAATGTATTTGAAAAGGTATTTGATGGAAGTACTTTGGTTGCACCATTCCATGTTGATGTGGGCTTCGTATTTCAACAGCAAACTTGGATTGTGAGGAACAACATGACCACTATGAAAGATGAGGCCGTTCTTTTCAATTGTGTGTCCGTTGTTTCTTCTCCTGTAAACCGGATAGCCCTCGTGATCCACTATAGTCGTAGGCTGAAATTTCTTAGGATAAAATTTGGTGCACTTGTTATCCTTCATGCAAGGTGAGTTGAGATTTGCCAAACCACAAGGACCATGGACCATGTGAGATTTTACCAAATTGTATAGCCGAGGGTGTCTTCTGGGATCGGGGACTTCCGCACTAATGATCTTGTCAATGTCATCGGGCGTTGGATATTTGTTTGAAGGATGCAAAAACAGCAATATATGGGCATGAGGTAATCCTCTCTTTTGGAACTCAATGGTGTACATATCTAGCAGGGAACAATAAAACAATATTAGAAATCACGAAAGAAATGGTATTCAAATGTTTAAGTAAATGGGAAGAGGTAACTCACAAGCAAGCACTTTTCCAAGAACGCCTTTTTTGATTAAATCTGAAAGGAGTTGATCGAATTTGATTTTGAAAACTCTTGAAATGACATCCGGGCGATCTTGAGGCTTCAAATGTAGAGGTCCGAGAACTCTTTGAATCTCCGGCCAATTTGGGTTACATGTAAAAGTAATAAACAAATCGGGAAATCCAACTTTACTGCATATAGCCATCCCATCACAGTACAATTGATCCATAAACCTACGGCCACCAACAAAGGAAGAAGGCAAAACGACTCGTTTACCTATGCTTATTCCTGGAGCTTGACTTTGATCGCCCTCTTTCTCCAAAGAGTTGTACTTGGACACTCGCAGCTTTGGTTGATTTTTACGTAGCCATTCTAGTTTCTCGGATTCTAATATTGTGTAACCATTGACCAGGAATTGTTGGAACAACCTTCTCGAAGATAACAAAGTCTTAGCTTCAGATAACCTTGTCTGAATACGGAAAGCAAGCCATTCGCGTATTGTGAGCCTATTTCTTATGCTGTTTTCGTTGACGGGCAAGTCTCTATGTGCAACATCAGGTCTATAACCGTCCTCACCATAAGGAAATATCAAAGGATACTGGTAAGCCATGTAAGCGGCATGCAGCTCGTTGATTCTTTGAAGTCTTCCTCCCTTTGTATGCATTATGATATCCCTCATTTCCGCCGTGTCAATATCACCAACAACCAAAGCAGCCACTTCAGACACAGTTGGTTGATTATAGACCCTGCCATCGGTGGATCGGTTGGAAATGAGCCGCAGCTTTAAATTTGGAGTTTCCCCATTATTTAACCATTGTTTTTTCATTTGAAAACTTTTAGCATGAGGATTGAATTCATACAGCATGCTTGCTAATCGGCTGACAACTTCCGGATCAAAATCTTCTTTGTTCCTTGATATGCAGAAAAAATGAAAATTAATTCAAACTATATTATAACAGTAACAATATTGACAAAGGAGAAATATATATGCCACATTCACAGGGATGGGTTTCAAGAAATAACCTTAGTCCATGCATTCGATTTTCAACTTCATTTTCGGTGTCATAAATATATAACTGAGCAAACTTAGGTTTTTGACCTTGCGGAGGCAACAAACTTCCTATTCGGTGACATGTTTGACCTTGTATCCTTAGTGTTGGAGGCCCACGTCCATTGTTAAATCGATTGTCAACCTTTGCCCCCGGTGACGTGAATGCAAACATCATGTTGTATACTCGGATCTGTTGTTGGAACTTGCGGCTAACCAAACTATCGTGATCAAACAAAAGTTTTGCAAGGGTTTCTGGAGGCTTTCTAAGAAGTGGGAGTTCAACTTTCCCGTTCCCACAACACATCATAAACTTCGGGTTGGCGGAATGAGAACTTTTATTCATTCTCTCTTGATACCATATCATCGCCTTACAATAACGGCATTCAATAAGAGGGGATCCGATATCGTAATATTCTACAAAAGCATGGAATATATCAATATTATAGAAGAAATGGAATATTTAAACATAACTGAAGTACTATATGCTTGATGTGTTTAAGAATGTATACCTTCAGAGTGGCCAGCAGCATTATCATGAATTGTGAAAGGTGCATCATAATTTTCGTCTTCTGAAAATAATTCATCCTCGGATTGATATGCTGTAATGTTATGTTAAGGAAAATTTAATGTGAGTAAAGGAAAATAATGACATGTGTGGGTATAGTTTAAACATAATGGGAAAAAAGGTGGCAGAGATAGTTATGAATTTTCAACCAATAATATAGTGTACTTCCAAAAAGGGTTGTTGAGACAGTTACAAATTTCAACCAATAATATAGTGTACTCCCAAAAAGGGTTGTTGAGACAGTTATGAATTTCAACCAAATATACGGTGTACGATATCAAAATATTTAACTTACTTGCAAAAGGGTCATAGTCGCTGTCATTGTCCGAGTCGGTATTAAAATCCAAATTGGCTGTAGGTGTAAAAACTGGACATGTTGGCGTCCTCCGAATTTTGGGACCATGTGTCGGTGTTGAGACCGGCGTATACTCGTCAGCACCAAGACTGCCCCTATTTTGCGGTACTTGAAGCCCAGGGACATATGGTGCAACGACTTCGCTGTGGGAGTGAAATTTCGATGTCGCACATTAGAGGATGACATTGAAATAAATTGTCAAAGCAATGGTTAGAATGTCATATCTCATACCTTGGCCTGCATACTTCGGTTGCATTAGACTGTTGCAAGTTAATTGTTTGGTTGGAGATCTCTATATTCTGATTCATAGGGTGGGTAGGAGTAGTGGATATTTTCCTAGGCCTACCCCTTCCAGGTTTATGGAATGTTGAAGCCCTATCAAATTTCAAAGATTAGTAAGATCAAAATTACAAATATATAGGTGCTTTGAAAGGTACTTTAGTGATATGATCAAAAAATATACCCAGGCTGTTGGTTTGCGTTTGAGGTATGAGTTTGCATGGCAGTTTCTTGCGTATTCGTTGGTATAGGAAACTTTCTGCACAAGTTAAGCGCCATATTTGGAACTCCATATTGATTTTTAGGCCGTCCCCGAGCTGTCTTTGATTCCGGTGGACATCTATTGACAAAGAAAATGGGCAATACATTACAAATTTTTACCTATAGACAGATGACTTATTAGATATAAACAATGGTTGAAACAATATGTATGGAAGAAAAATAATTACAATAACGTGGCTCTATTAGAAGAACTTCCGGCCCGAACGACGTTCTTTTCATGAAGCGGTAGGGGGTTCTGATTAGTTATGATTGGAACACCAATAGTATCATTTTCATTGAGTGTAGAAGTTGACGCAAACTTTGAGTAAAGATTTGTTCCTAATGAGCCAACGTGGGAGCTTCTCAGGTTTCTAAAACCGTGAATTGATAGGCTAGGTTCTGTCCCTGCGTCGCTGATATTTGGACTAATATAATGTTGATCAACTGGTGTTCTTGTAATAATATTTTGGAATACATGAGTAAGGTCGGACATAGGTTGTCTCGGAGTGTGGAAGGTAGGAGTATTAATCATAGCATGCCTGTCATCATTAATTTGAGGACTTAATTTTTGACGTTTAGACCGATTTTCTTTCAAAATCAACATTCTTCTAGCTCTAGCCTTTTTTCCCTTAGCATTGTGATTATGCTCCATTTGTAGCTACAGAAAATTATATACAAAAGTGGCAATCATATTACAATTAGTAATCGGTTAATGATGACAGTCTTAAAGCAAAGGATTCTTAAAAACACTTATTCATCAACATTCTATATTATACTTAAGTCAGAACCATTAATATTGTTGTATCTTTGGTTGAACTGTAGTATTAACTGGTCCTCAGTCAAAGTAAATAACATTTGGCATTAAATTCTAAAAGGTAAAGAAAAAACAAAACATCTATATGACTTAGAAAAATTATAAAACTGTTTTCATATGAGTTAATGCTCTTAATGAGGTAGATGTGCCATATATTAAATGCGTCAACAAACATCAATTTGTATAAAGAGAAACCAATCCGTGCTATCTAAAAGAATTAAACGATGTCATACATTATACAGAGAGAAGCATAGCTCAGCCATCCTCAACAAAATTTGGCTCCTCACAATCAGAATAAATAAGTGATCATTGATCAATTTGAGTCTAATGCTGCATCACATGATAAATAAGGGAAGCACTGTGATAATTAAGGGAAGGTAATAATGGTTTTTCTAATACTTTTGCATACATTATTGTTGCTGTATGTTGATGACAGTGATAAATAAGGGAAGCACTCCTACAAATATGTTGAGCAGTACCTATTTTGTAGAAGTACTACAGAAGCTTGCTTGAATTCAACAAATTTAAGATGTCTCACTTATTTATTCTTTGTGTTTATTGAACACAGTGGCAATGAGGTTTTTTCTAATAGATGGCATTGAATATTCAGTTAAGCACAGATAGGAAATTCTTTGCCGAATATCTATACATGCCTAACTTGAAAATGTTAACCTATCTAGTACATTTTTTAGCATTGATATATATGATTAAGCTAGATTCTGTCATGGTGTTATAGTTGAAATAACACCATTATATTCAGTTTCATCCCTAATCGTATATCTTGACTGAATTTAGGCATTGTCTGGCAAACCAAAATCGCAGGAAGGAAAAAAGATGACAAGCAAGGGTAAGTTTAGTAGGTTTCATGAACATTCAAGGCACATTATTACAGAAGCATACATACATTAATAGGTTAGGCAGGCTTAGATTTGCACCTGATGAAGTTATTCCAATCTCATGTATCGACCTATTTTAACAGGAACAATGAGGTTGCAAGACTGTTGTCCCAAGGCAAAGTCACAGGAAATGTTTAACTGAAAAAATCGTTTTCAAGGTCAGTATTTCCTGTTTGTCCAATTAATATAATATTACAATCTATTAAACTCAATTTCTTAAGAGTAAAAATAGATGTCCATTTATAAAACAAATCGTGACAATCCTTCCAAAATACCAAAGATAACTTTCACCTTATCTTGGGTTGCAGTGAAAAAGTGGTGGTAATTTTTTACCTTCTAAGGACATAGGTAAAAAATTGGGAATTCTAAAATGTAGTTAGGATAATTAATATGAAAATGGAACAAAACATCCCTCATTGGAAAACTACTCGGTTACCAAAGCCAAATATATGCAGCACCAGCTAGTGATAGGACATAATTACATGCTGCAAGTGTGCAGCAGTGCTTGGCAAGGAGTTCAAAGTTTCAAAACAATTACAACTACTACCTAAATTACTTTTGAATGGGCACATCAGAAATTAATGTTTTTATGAAAGGGTTGTCATATAAAAAAGCAGAACCTATGCAAGATGTTTGACTTACCGTGTCAAGAAGTACAAAGCATTTAAGGTAGAAGTGACTCTTTTCTCTAGTAATTCCCAAAATGCTGGAATGTGTACCAATCTACCTGCTGTACCTGCGCAGACAAGGACATATTTAGAGAGTAATTTGCGTGGCTGAGTGTGCAATGCTGAAAAAAGGAGTTGTGCATTGTACAATGGATAAATGAAAAAGTGATAGGTCTTTTTTGAAAAACGCATAAATTATGTCTACAACAGGTCAAAGATCTTTAGCACATCAATACATTTTAAGCACACAGAAATGAAATGGTTGCAATATATTTAAAAGGCTTGCATCCAAATGGCCATCATTAAGTTGTCTATGTAGCATCATAAGAACATGTATTGTGACTAAAATTAAAAGTGTTTATAATATGGTGCCTACTGCTCTTAATTTTGGCTCATATACCAGACCTGCAGGTAACATATTTAAAAAGTTGTGTGATGTCCACTAACACAAATGCTAGATATTGCTAATCTGTTTAGACATTCAACAGTGTATGCACATGAACTTTTGCAAACAACTATCTTGCTTATTAAAGTATTTTCAAATATAGGTAGAATATAAAGAATATTAGAATACAAATCATTAGTTAATTTGGTACCTCAACAAAGTCAACAAAATTATAACCATTTATATGACCTTTACATCTGATGTGAGATTTAAATCAAGCTGTTAGCTAAGACAAATTAGCAAAATATAATAGAATGAATCATACCAACAACTACTCATTAGTACGATTAAATGCACCAACAAATTCAGACATAACTTCAACGGAACATGACAAAAAAACCGAATAAAATAGAATCCCGCCTACTTTATTATAAGTTAACCTGTCATACTGATCAACATATTCACAAATCAAGGTGTTGCATAACATTGAATATTGAGCATTATAATGAGACCCCTTTTCTATAAACATCGAATGCTTCCCAGGCTGTTAACAACGAATGAATGTTTCATCTATTATTATTCTGACCGCCTCTATCTTATGTCATGGTAATATGTTGATCAAATTGCATTGGTTGCAAAGAGTATGAATATTGCAGTTTATGTGGTTGTTTCCCTACAATATATTACTGATGGAAATTATTAAACTCAAATGTTATATGCAATATTTTAAAAGAGTGTATAGTTTTGCCCTTTGAAAAGTACATCAGCAAGTTAACCATATGAAATACAGAAGTGCAGATTAGTAATGGCAGGTCATGTGTTCTTGGACAAACTGCATCCTTGATTCACTAACCCTTATAACAATGAAAAGGGTGTTCAAATGGTTATTCCACAAAGGATGAGCAGCCATTGGGCAAGCTACTGAATTTATGTGGAATATACTGAATTTTCAGAAAGCTAATCTATTCTAGGAAAGTTTGGCTGCGTTACTCTAACAAATAGCTACCACGTTAATTAGGGAACAAATCCTAGTGGTGATCATGTATAATATTGTAGGTAATTAGGAAAAGGTGAATAGGGAACATTTCAGATATTGGTTATTCATATGCAGGATGTTTGCTAAGTTTTTGCAAGTCAGCCTTTTTGAATGTTATATAAATAAGCATTCATAAGCTTATAACACGAATTGATCATAAATTAGATAGTTATAATAACAGAATGATTACAAACCATGGTGAATATGCCATAAAGGAGTTATAATACTACAGAGTAATGGCAGAGATATTAACTAATGAGAGTAGTTCAGAAATTCTGTCAGTTAGTGGAATATATCGTTACACTTCCAAAATGCTAGATTCAACAACAAAAAAGAGATAAATATTTGAAATAAACCCACCAAATTATTCTTTCTTCAAATGCTTAAGCTTCCTTCCAGTCTTGGCCTTAGTAGCGGATTGTTTGGGAGTGATCTCTTCAGCCTGGATGATATCATTAACCGAGGTTGACTCTGATCCCCTCTTGGCTGGAGTACTGTTGGAGCTTGCCTCTGGGCTCGAATTCGGGTTAGCAGCTGAGTAAGGCTCAGCACAGATTGATTGCTCAGAAGTCTGTGTGAGCTACAAATGAGACATAGAAATCAGTTAATCATTTGATGGAGTTAACATTAAACTGTTTTTTACAATAGATAAAAGTAAAGATCCATGAACTAACTTGGTTTGGAATAAGTATAGGAGCAGTGGTGAGTGTTTCAAGAGTGTTCTGAAGTGGCATGGTCTGTAACAGAAGACAACAGTTTGATATTAATGTAAGTCAAAAGTTGGAGTACTATAAATTCATATGAAAGTTCAAAAAGAAGCGTGAAACATATGCAGCACCTCATCTGGGGTGAGGTATTTGTCAAACTTGGCGTAAAGGCCCTCCTCGTTAAGTATTTTAACGATAGAAAATTGTCGGTACTGTTGTTGATACTTGACACGGAACACAAATTCTTTATTCAACAAAACATCTAGATGAGCAGGCCAAATTTTAGGATTGTCTTCTCCTGCCTATGAAAAAAACGAAATTACCTTAGGATTAATAAGCAACAAACCGGCATAATGCAATAAAAGCGAAACGACAATGACAAATCTTACCTCTTTCATAACCTCTCTTAATTCCCTAGCAGTCATTTTTGTAAAAGGAATACAATCCTTATCCCAAAAAACAAATGTTCCATTGTGGTCACCATAGACAACTTCAACCTCAACTTTGAACCTACCATGAATAAGTGGGTTTAAGGTCATTGATAGATATTTTAGTAACATATGAAATTGGGTAGAAGGGCAAGAATAAGTGCTCACTTTATAACAGGTTCAACATTTGTATTTCTAGATGATCCAGCATAAGACTCAAAGTACCATCCGTTCTTGGAAGCTTTGAAACCGACGGTAGTGCCAATAGTCGTTGCATAAGAATCCTTTTGCATCGAAGATAATGGAAAACAGAATTAAAATGTTAAAAGTGGCGTGAAAAAAAATAAAAATATTTTCAGAACAGAAAGTATGTAAATTCAGTGAAACCTTTGCTAGTGCAGCGATTGCATGGATACTTCTGACCTCACTCAAGTTAGTCCAGAAATTGTTTGCAGATTGAATGGAAGAATCGCATGTTAATGATTGGGATAGGGCAGGTATACCGGATAAATCAGTAGTTCCAAAACTGAAAACAACATGATTTTCATAAAATTTTTTATCGAATTGAAACACATTAATAGAAGGATTTTTGAAGACAAGTGGATACATTACCTAGCTTTGAAATCTGCCACTTGTGGATGGTCCAAGTTAATTAGAAGTCTAGAGCCATTCCATGCATTCGAAAGAGACGGAAGACCGGAAACTATAATGCAAGGCAAAGGTTTGTAAGGGAGACAGTCTAACAGGAAAGATGGAATAGTGATGTAAACATGAAAGAAGATAAATCTAAAAATCAAATAAGAAGCAGTGTTAAGTAATTGAAACCTGAATTTGGCTTGCACCAGGCATGGGTCAAAACGATAATTGTAGGTCCAGAAGTGTTGTTCGGGGTAGTGTAGTTCATGAATTGCTTGCCGTAAGCTTCCCACAATGCCACCTCGATAACATTCCCTTCGACATCACGCAAGGTAATATTGACGCAAGATTTCCTATTATCACCGCCCATTTGTGTCTTAACAACATCTTGCAACACCCCTATAACATCTAAAAAGTATGAAGCAAGTAAACCAACATTAGAAACAATTGCATTCATGGATATGTGACCTAACAGAAGGAGATTAAAATAAGGAAAGCATATCACAAAAAAAAGTGATATTTCACCATATAACAGGTCATGTTTGTAGTTCCCTTTCAAAAAGTTATCAATAGGATGAAAAATGAACTTGTGGGTTGGTATGTCGGGTAACGCCGCCTTCATCATCGTAGTCCCTCCGTTGAGGACGAGCTTGAGTGGGTGAGAACAGACTTTTAAAGTACCTTCGTTGTCCACGGGCTCTCCGTTATACATAATATAAGTCTCATGCTCCTTCACTTGTTCAAACCAATATTTGAAATCTCGGTTCCAACTTGTCACATGAATCTTATCAGCCTGCGAAGAGCATCGTTTAATAATGGTCATTAGCCAGATACACAGAAGAATGTAATATTTTTTTAAAACTCATAACACAAAGATTAGATGTTATGACAGAAAGAAAACAGTGGATAAATATAAAAGCACAAAGAAAAACTTTTGAATCCTAGGAAAAATGATACCTTTACATCTTGAATGACCATCTCAAGGTGTTGATGGCCATTTTTCTCATTAACAACCCAAAGATCAACAACCCTAATCAGCATTTTCCAGACTTGGTTCCCCTTGACCAGATCGTTTATGAGAATGGGAGGCCTTGACATTGTTCCTGTAGGAGAATGCAAGCTAACTTGTCAGGCCAAAGAAAAAACATTCTGAATGTAACTGAATAGGAACGGGCAATGAAACGGCAGATAAACAACTGAATCATTCTCAAGCTTTGCTCAGTGTCGACGGTAGTGTGAACCATGAAACGGCAGATAAACAACTAACAGCCCATGGTTTGAAAAAAAAAAAGAAACGCATAACTTGCGCTTGTTTCTTCACCGGCGCCGTTAGAGAGGGAGAGGTTCTGAGAGGAAACCGATTAGAAAGGAGGAACTTTGAGAGGAAACCAAATTGAATAGTAAGAAAGAAAGGGAAAGAGTGAGAAGCTGCAGACTCGGTAACAACTAACAGCCCATGGTTTGAAAAAAAAATGAAACGCATACCTTGCGCTTGTTTCTTCACCAGCGCCGTTAGAGAGGGAGAGGTTCTGAGAGGAAACCGATTAGAAAGGAGGAACTTTGAGAGGAAACCAAATTGAATAGTAAGAAAGAAAGGGAAAGAGTGAGAAGCTGCAGACTCGGTAACAACTAACAACCCATGGTTTGAAGAAAAAATGAAACGCATACCTTGCGCTTGTTTCTTCACCGGCGCCGTTAGAGAGGGAGAGGTTCTGAGAGGAAACCGATTAGAAAGGAGGAACTTTGAGAGGAAACCAAATTGAATAGTAAGAAAGAAAGGGAAAGAGTGAGAAGCTGCAGACTCGGTAAAGTAGGCTTGGAGGGAAAGTACAATTTGATGTGAATGGACAAATCAGAGAAACACACATGGCCAAAGATAAAAATGAATTTGTTAATTACCGAAACAACCTTTTGCCAGGTTAGTGTTTTTTTGCAAGAAGGGTATTTTGGGTAGTATGGTCAATTTAATAATATTGGGTAGATAGTAGATTGTATTTAAATTTTTTGATGTGTTTGATTTGCAAAAGGGTAAATACTGGAAAAAAAAATACTACAGTACAAACCTTTAAAATACTGTACAACTTTTTATCATGTACCGTGTTTAACGTACTATGGACAAGACATATAAAATAAAATAAAATTTATTCAAATACCCTTTATAAATATAAATTTTAATAAAGGAGGAGGAGAAAAAATATTTTTATAAAAAATAAAAAAATATTATTTTATTATTTAAATAATTTATACTAGGCCAAAAAATATTTTTTTATTATAAATATTAGAGGAGAGAGAGAGATATGAAATATAATTTTAATAGAAAATATAAGATTATTTTCATATTTTAAAATATTTGTACTAGGGACAAAAGAGCATTTTCTTATTTTTGTATTGTAAATATTAATAGAAGAGTGAGTCATTTTAATTAAAAATAAAAGATTTTTATATTTTAAATAACTTATGCTAGAGACAAAAGAGTATGTTTATATTTTAAATATGAATAGAGGAGGATATGAGAGAGAAAAAATATTTTTAATAAAAAAATAAGAGGGTATTTTTGTATTTTAAATAATTTGTGCAATAGACAAAAGATTATTTTTTTTTAATTTTCATATTGTTTATATTAATAGAAGGGAGTGAGAGGGAGATAAAATATTTTTTTAGTAGAAAATATATATGGGTATTTTTTTCGTATTTTAAATAATTTGTACTATGGACAAAAGGTTGTCCCCTTAGTTTAGTAAAGTACAAAAACTTCAGTTTTTGTCTAGTCCATAATTTTGATTTTTGTCTTGTCCCGTGAATTTTTTTAAAGCAAACGCATGACAAAATAGAGTTGTGATATCTAGTCTCTTATATTTTAGCAAATCAAACATCCTTTAACCAACCATAGCATTTGAACCATACCGTGCTTGGTCAATCTTTGCATTTATGAGACTTGATTCTTTTCTAAATATTTTTAGTATTTATAGAATAATATTAACAATTCATGTATCTGTTGCTTCGGCGGAACAAAATTTTTAAAACTGAAATTAATAAAATATTATCTTAGATCAACAATGTCTCAACAAAGATTAAATGGATTAACTTTATTATCGAAAAATGTTTAATGAATTTTATTATGATAGTTTAATAAATAATTTTGCTTTTCAAAAAGGTCAAAATTTTAATTTTAAATTAACTTTTTAAATAATTTTTGTAAAGCAAAAATGCTTCACTTTTAGGTTTTGTTTGCGAGTTTGGAGTGGAGAAAAATGGAAGGTTTCAGAAAACGAATTTTTTAAAAAATATAGAAAAATATTTGACTTTTTTGAAAAATTAATTTTGTATAGAATAATAAAATAGTGTTTTTCATTACTGTGTTTTTAATTTTCAGAATACTATAACAACATAGAAGATATTCTGTAAATTTATGTAAGTTCTTCAAAACCCTTCAAATTCCTCCTTCAATATAAATTTTGAGTTCCCTCAAATTAGGGGGTTTTTGTGTTATGAATAAAAGCAAATCCTCTATAACCGTCCCAACCAAAACCCTTCAATTCTTTTCAATCATTTCTTTCCTTTTTTTAAAGTCTTCCCTCTCTTTCTTTCCAAATTCCCAAACACACTCATAGAGTTTGTTTTAGGCTCAATTAGTGTTGGGTCGGCCCTCATAAACAAGTTATAGTTTCGCTTAAAACAAGGTCCTCCTTCAATATAAATTTTGAGTTCCCTAAAATTAGGGGGATTTTGTGTTATGAATAAAGCAAATCTTCTATAACTGTCCCAACCAAAACCCTTCAATTATTTTCACTCAATTCTTTCCTTTTTTTAAAGTCATCCCCTCTCTTCCTTTCCAAACTGTCAAACACACTCATAGAGTTTGTTTTAGGCTCAGTTAGTGTTGGATCGACCCTCATAAACAAGTTATAGTTTCGCATAAAACAATACAAGATCAATGAATAAGAAGGATTGCAATTTGTAACTATAGAATATAATGCATTGTAATTGCATATAAATTGATTAAATGCACTGAATTGATAAATCATCTAGACATAATATTTCCTCTAAATTCTCTTTTGCATAACATTACAAACACCAGAACACACTCCAATAGGTAGGACAAAACAACATCCACGTTGCCACCAACCCCAACACAACCAAAATAACCCATGTTATGCTATCGTAATGTAGAACCAGGAATCATTCTTAAAAGACAATTTCTTTATAAACTCCATTTCTTCTTAAAAACCTGTGGTGAAAATTTCAAAATATTTTTATATTTCGGAAGTGTATTTCTGAAATAATTTTTTTTAGAAAAAAATGGTTATTTCGGATGTGCATGTCCGAAGACACTTTTTTTAGAAAAAATGTGACTTCGGATATGCATATCCGAAGTCATTTTTTTGGGAAAGGGGTGTCTTCGGAGATACATATCCGAAATATTCCAATTTTTTGTTTTGGGATTTTTCGGATATGCATGTCCGAAAGAACTCAATACTTATTAAAAAATTAAAATCAAGGTGAATCAATACAATTAATAGTATAATTAATTGTATTAATTAAAATATATATCATTATAATCAAGATGTAATAATAATATTATTCTAATAAATATTTAAAACAACACTATATTTTTATATATAAAATTAATAATAATAAAAATATTTATTTACTATTTATTTATTATTTTTTATGATACATAAAAAATCATTTCATAAACTAATTTTCATAAATAATTTTATAGTTAAAAAAATTCATTTTATAAACAAAATTTCCAAAACAATTTTATAGTTAAAAATTATTTTACTAACTTATATATATATATATATATATATATATATATATATATATATATATATATATATATATATATATATATATATATATATATATATATAATATTCTTATTATATTTCATAAGTAAATTTTGAATTATATAAAATTAAATATATAATTTACTCACAAAATAAAATTAAGACAATATTTTTTTGTAATTTTTTTAAACTAAGTGAAAAATGATTTTTTATCATTATTAGTTATTAAAATATTTTAATATTTGTGATTTATTTATTATTTTGAAAAACTATGTAATTCAAAATTTATATTAAAATATGAATAAAGTAGTAAATAATTTTATTCTTACTTGATCTCTTTTATTTTAAATTTTTGTTGAATAATTATTAATGTATTTATTTTTTATATAATCATAATTGTTGTGTGAAGGATAGAAAAACACTTAGAAAGGGGGGGGGGGGGGTTTGAATAAGTGTGACTTTAAAAACTCTTAAGATAAAAACAATTGCACAATGATTTTTATCCTGGTTCGTTATTAACGAAACTACTCCAGTCCACCCTCTTAGAGTGATTTACCTCGCCTGAGGATTTAATCCACTAATCAATCTTGATTACAATGGTTTTCCACTTAGATACCCTCTAAGTCTTCTAGAGTATTCTGATCACAACCTGATCACTCTAGGAACCTTTTACAAATGAATGTAAAACAAATTCTTACAAGAGTATTAAAATGCTTCTTATAAGCTATAATCACAACTGTGATATTTCTCTTAAGTTCTAAGCTTAAATCTCACTAAGATATTACAATGAAGAGAGTTTGATGATGAAGTTTGATAGCTTTTGATTTCAGCAGAGTTTCAGCAAGATTGAAAAGTTGTTCGTGAATTGGTAACCTTGCTTCTAATCAGAACTTCACTATTTATAGGCGTTTTGAGAAGATGACCGTTGGGAGCATTTAATGCGTTGCGTGATCCGTACAGCATTGCATTTAATGTTTCACTCTTTTGTCAACTACCTCGAGCCTTGCTTTTCTTGCTTTTACTGACCTTGCCGTTAATAGCTTCTAACGTTCCTTTTGTCAGTCAGCGTAGCCTGCCATCTTGTACTTGCTTCTGATCTGATGTTTGTAGATACAACGTTTGAATTAATCAGAGGCGAACAGCTTGGTGCAGAGCATCTTCTTGTCTTCTGACCTTGAAGTGCTTCTAGCGTGATACCATGAGAACTTCAGTGCTTCTGCTTCTGATCTCAAGTTCTTCTGATGCTTCAATAGACAATGTTTTGATTCTGCTTGACAATCTTCTGATGTCTTGCCATAGCATGTTCTGATGTTGCATACTTGAACCTTCTGAGTCAGTGCTTCTTGCGTTGATTTTGTGCATACTCCTTATATATTTCCTGAAATGGAAATTGCATAGGATTAGAGTACCACATTATCTAAAGCAAAATTCATATACATTGTTATCATCAAAACTAAGAATATTGATCAGAACAATTCTTGTTCTAACAATCTCCCCCTTTTTGATGATGACAAAAACATATATAAATTGATATGAATTTGCAATCAGAATATCAGACGGCTAAAGACAATTACACAGTTATAGCATAAGCATATAAACATAGTGTGTGAATATGTCTCCCCCTGAGATTAACAATCTCCCCCTGAGATGAATAATCTCCCCCTGAAATAAATACTGGAAGAAATTTACAAATAAAACACTTCCCTGAGTATTTTCCATTTCAGTTGAGACGTTCACAAATGCCTAGAACTTCAGAACATTCAGAGCTTCTTCTTCTTGCTTCCATAGGACAGCTTCAGTGCTTTGAATTTCTTCTTGAATTATTGCATGCTAGATTGTATCAGAACATTCTTGAATGCATCACAGCATCATCAGAGCATCTTTACATCCTGAAATGTTTCAGAACAAACTAGACAACAAAAGTCAGAGCATGAATGAATCAGAACATACTTTTAAGAAAGAGCATTTATCAAAGCAAACAATTCTTAAAAGAAGTATGTATCAGAGCATAAAATATGTATCAAAGCACAAAAAATGCATCAGAACATATAAGGGATAAGAATGTGTTAGAGCATATTCTATCACAAGAATATCAGAACATTCTTCCTTCTTGCTTCTGATCTTGAAGCTTTACAGCACTAAGCTTGCTTCAATTTACATGAGCATGTTTCTATATAGAATTGCTTTTCCCCATGTCTTTGCTTCTCATGTTGAGCTTTTTCAGATTGGCTTCAATCCTGCAAAAAATCTCAAAGACATAGAACTTGCAAATAATGTTAGAAATGTTGAGACTTTCTCCCAGCAACTGATATAAAAAATCAAATCAATTATCACATTTCTCCCCCTTTTTGTCATAACATCAAAAAGCATAAAAGAGTCAAATGAAAAACAGACAATATGAGAGAAGAGAAGATTTCATTGATTCATCAAAAAGATATATCAGAAGATACAGAACATATGTAGGAAACAGATGCAAGAAACAAGAGACAGCTAAGACCAAAGGACTACGACTATCCTAGCTTAGAAACTATCTTGGACAGAAGGTCGTGAATCTCAGAGGTGCTTTTAGTCTGCCTCTTCATGAAGGTTCTGAATTCCTCATGCGTTTCCTCATGCTTATCCAACCTAGAAGCTAGAGCATCTTGGTTCTGTTGAAGAGCCTTGACAGCGTTCACCAGAACAGAGGATTCACTAGAAGAAGCTTCACTACCATCATTCAGTGGAATAGCATGCCCAACAAGATTTCATTGATTCATCAAAAAGATATATCAGAAGATACAGAACATATGTAGGAAACAGATGCAAGAAACAAGAGACAGCTAAGACCAAAGGACTACGACTATCCTAGCTTAGAAACTATCTTGGCCAGAAGGTCGTGAATCTCAGAGGTGCTTTTAGTCTGCCTCTTCATGAAGGTTCTGAATTCCTCATGCGTTTCCTCATGCTTATCCAACCGAGAAGCTAGAGCATCTTGGTTCTGTTGAAGAGCCTTGACAGCGTTCACCAGAACAGAGGATTCACTAGAAGAAGCTTCACTACCATCATTCAGTGGAATAGCATGCCCAACAGAAGCATCTAACGTGAGAACATCATCTTGATTTTCCTCAGCAGGAAGTTTCTCAGCAGGATGATTCTCATCAGCTTGTTTCTCAGCATCAGCTTCTACCATAGAAGCATCTTCAAAATAGTCTGGAGTAGGAAGATCAGAATCTCCATTCTCTAGAGCTTGAAGAATTGCAGCCAGATTCTTTGGTGGAGTGGGATCAGCAACTTCTGAAGGGTAGACAACCTCAAGAATGACCATGTTTGGTGCCTTCTTAAAAGGATTCTCCCTTATCCAATTGAATAACCACTGGAAATCTCCAGTCAGAACAGGAAATGGAGGCTTCCACACTACCATGGCAAGACAAGGTTCATCTTCCAGCTCATCTACAAACTTCTTCTCCTCAAGATATCTCCAATCTCTGATTGGATGATAGTACCTACCATCATCAACTTCCAGAAGACAACCAGAAGAACCAGATGCTTCAGCCACGCACCTTCTTTGGATGTTCATAACATTCCACTAAAAATCCATTCTAAAGAGTCTCCATAATCTCCTAGTAGCAGCTTGATCCATCTTGGAGTCATAAGCAGCTCTCAGGGTTTCCATCCTCTTTCTGAACGTAAGCTTAAACAGTTCAAAATCTATATCAATAGGTGGCTCAGAAGGGTTGAAGGTGAATCTGTAGTCAGGGTACAGAAGGAAATAGGGTTTGGATTTTCTGAATGGTAAGGGATGGGATAGAGAAGGTGTAGAATCTGTGATGAAGGTGGATGAAGATGGAATATCAGAAGGTGATGGGGGGAAAATATTTAGTGGTCTAGAGTTCAGAATTTGTGTAGAAGGATGTGTTTGGGAACTGTTTGAAGAGAGGGGAGAATTTTGGGGTTCTGAAGATGGAGGCTTTTTCTGAGAGGAACGAGCAGCATTCAATGCACGGAAAGAATCCCTGATGCGCTTCTCTTGATATTCTTTGGAATTTACCTTGAGAGGATCATAGGGAAGCTTTGGCTTCTTAGCTGTCTTTGATTCTGCTTCAGAAGCTTTTCTCTTCAGTCTCTTTTCTTTCTTCTTCTGTTCTTTCTTCTTTAACTCATCCAGAGATGGAGGAATTCGTCCTCTGATCCACGTAGGATCAACAGAAGATTGAGCAATGACACAGTTCTTCAAATAACGCTTAACAGATTTGTCAAGCTCTTCTTTGAACAGTTGTGAGAAGTCCTCAACAGGAGTTCTTCTGGTTAGAATATCTGGAAATATTCTTGGATCAGAAGTTACCTTCTCAATCAGAAGCATCCTTTGTAGATCAAAGGCATTCAGAACATGTCCTTGAATGACAGTGAAGAACTTGGGTGTACCAACAGCTCTCAGAACATCCATCAAGTCACTCTCTACCAGAATATCTTAGATCATTCTAGCAAGAGGAATAGTGTTCTTCTTGAAATCAAGATACTTCTTGCGTTCTTCATCTCTTGATTCTTCAATATTTGTCTTCAAATGTTGAAATAGAATGTTAGAGAGATTAACCTTAGTGCCTTTTCCAATGCAGAAAAGTGCATACTTCTGATCCTGATTCACATACGTAGCAGTAATAGATCTCTTTCTATGATAAAGAGTTCCTAGAAGAATTTCAGCCCATACTCTGTAGAAAGGCTTCAACGAAGTAGTTTGATTTGGTGAAGCTCTGAAGGTAGATAATTCTCCATCAACTTTCTCCCAATCAACTCTACCAGGGACAGCACATGTGATTCCTTCTGAATCATCAATACCATATAGCTTTCGAATCATCTTCTCAGTTACAACAACTTCATGCCCTAGAACAAAGGAGATGATAGCAGTTGGAGTAGCTGTTGCATGCATCCAGAAATCCATCACCAAGTGAGGATAAACTGGTCCAACCAATCTCTCAAAGTAATTTGACCAATCTTGAGTCATCATTGTATCCTTGACGTTGAAACCGTGTTCCAACAGACTTTCAAAGTCCACCATTGTTTCACATAAAACTTCCAGTTCTCCATACGGATTGGAACAAGTCTTCAGAGGACTATAACCAAATTTGCGTTGAACAAGATGTGCTGAAGACATTTTAGGTTGTGAAATTGAAGATGAAAGCATGAAGAGATTCTGAGATTCGGTTTAGAACTAGGGTTTATGCAACAAAGAGAAAGAGAGAAATGAACGAAAGAGATAATGAATGAATAGAGAGAATGTAAAGAGATGAATTATTATGAAGATGAGTTTATATAGGGACGGATTTGAAATGAAATGCAATGTGTGTTTGAATGAATATGATTACAGAAAAACATAAAATCAATTGCATTTAATGAGAAATGACGTTAGGAGAGATAATGTAATATTTGAAATGATTTGCATAGTTACCTAGGGCGGCGTCTCCTCAACTGCACGCGTACTTGTCCAAATAGAGTGAACACGTGTTCAACATCTGGAAAGCTGGTGACAGCTGTTTTGCTTTAAAAGAACTTCTAAATCAACTTAGATAATGAAACGTTAGTAATAACAGAATCAGAACTTCTAATTGATCATCATCAGAACTTCTTATAAGAAGATAAAACAAGATCATTTCAGAACTAATCCATACGTCAGAACTTCTCATCTTCTCATTCTGGGCATAAGTCCATACTGATATTCTTCAGAATGAACTTAAACCTATCTTCAGCAAGGGGTTTTGTAAAGATATAAGCCCATTGATGGGCTATATCAACAAAGTTCAAAGATAGAACACCCTTCTGAACATAGTCCCTAATAAAATGATGTTTGATCTCAATATGTTTAGCTTTGGAATGTAAGATAGGATTCTTAGACAAACATATAGCAGAAGTATTATCACAGAAGATAGGAATGTTACTCTCATATATCTGATAATCTTCTAGCTGACTCTTCATCCAGAGCATCTGTGTACAACATCCAGCAGCAGCAACATATTCTGATTCTGTAGTAGAGAGGGCAATGGTAGCTTGCTTCTTGCTGTACCAGGAGATCGGATGACTTCCAAGAAATTGACAACTTCCAGAAGTACTATTTCTTTCAATTCTATCTCCAGCGTAATCAGCATCACAATATCTTACTAAGTTGTACTCTTTAGATCTTCTGTAGACTAAACCAACATTAGTAGTACCTTTCAGATACCTCAGAATTCTCTTAACAGTTGTTAAGTGAGATTCTCTAGGATCTGATTGGAATCTTGCACACAGACGAACACTGAATAAAATATCAGGTCTAGAAGCAGTACGATATAGAAGAGATCCAATCATACCTCTGTACAACTTCTGATCTACCTTCTTACTTACCTCATCCTTACCTAAGATACACGTTTGATGCATATGAGTCTTTGCTTCTTTGCTTTCAGAAAGATTAAACTTCTTCAGAAGTTCTTTCACATACTTGGTTTGGTGAACATATGTTTCTTCTGATGTTTGATTGATCTGGATCCCAAGGAAATACTTGAGTTCTCCCATCATGCTCATTTCAAACTCAGCCTGCATAGACTTAGAAAACTCCTTTCCAAGTGTAGCATTAGATGTTCCAAAAATAATATCATCAACATAAATTTGACAAATAAGAAGATCCTTTTTAAATTTTTTACAGAAGAGAGTAGTATCCACTTTTCCTCTAGTGAAGCCATTATCCAGAAGGAAAGAACTTAATCTTTCATCACAAGCTCTAGGAGCTTGCTTCAATCCGTATAATGATTTCTTTAGTTTGAAAACATGATTTGGAGACTTAGAGTCTTCAAAGCCAGGAGGTTGATGGACATGAACTTCTTCATATATATAACAATTTAAGAAGGCACTCTTAACATCCATCTGATATAGAGTAATGTTATGTTGAGTGGCAAAAGAAATTAATAAGCGAATAGATTCTAACCTGAACATTGGTGCAAAGGTTTCTGTATAGTCTATACCTTCTTGCTGACTATAACCCTGAGCAACCAGTCTGGCTCTGTTTCTTACAACTTCTCCCTTTTCGCTTAGCTTGTTTCTGAAGACCCACTTTGTACCAATGATGTTAAATCCTTTTGGTCTAGGAATAAGATCCCACACATCATTCCTTGTAAACTGATTTAGTTCTTCTTGCATGGCAATTATCCAGTCTGCATCTTCTAGAGCTTGATCAACAGAAGTTGGCTCGATCAAAGAGACAAGACCTAATTGACATTCTGCATTGTTCTTAAGGAATGCTCTTGTTCTGATAGGATCATCCTTCTTTCCAAGAATGACATCTTCTGAGTGAGTAGAGGTGAGTCTAGAAGATCTTCTGACTGTTGGCTCTTCATAAATTCTGAGATTCTCTAAAGATGCAGCAACTTGATCTTCTGATCCTTTGCTTCTGAGATCTTCAACTTCTGATAGTTTGCTTCTTGGTTCTTCAGCTTCTGATATATCAATATCTAAATCTACAAAATTCTCAAACTGCTTTGGCTTTTCAAGACCAAGCTTATCATCAAATCTGATATTGATTGATTCTTCAACAACCAATGTTTCAGTATTGTATACTTTGTAGCCTTTAGAGCATTCAGAATATCCAAGAAGGAAACACTTCTGTGCCTTAGAATCAAACTTACCAAGATGATCTTTAGTATTCAGAATAAAACAAACACATCCCAAAGGATGAAAATATGAAATGTTGGGCTTTCTGTTCTTCCACAATTCATAAGGAGTCTTATTAAGAATAGGTCTTATAGAGATTCTATTCTGAATATAGCATGCAGTGTTTATTGCTTCTGCCCAGAAATGCTTAGCCATATTGGTTTCATTGATCATGGTTCTGGCCATTTCTTGTAGAGTCCTATTCTTTCACTCTACAACTCCATTTTGCTGTGGAGTTCTAGGGCAAGAGAAATCATGGGCAATACCATTTTCTTTGAAGAACTCCTCAAAGAATCTGTTCTCAAATTCGCTACCATGATCACTTCTGACCTTTATGATTTTGCACTCCTTCTCAGATTGAATCTGAGTGCAGAATTCAAAGAACACTGAATGAGATTCATCCTTGTGTTTTAAGAACTTTACCCATGTCCAGCGACTATAATCATCTACGATGACTAATCCATATTTCTTCCCTCTAACATATGTTGTTTTGACTGGGCCAAACAGATCAATGTGCAGAAGTTCTAGCGGCCTAGAGGAAGAAACAACATTCTTAGACTTGAATGCAGGTTTGGAAAAATTTCCCTTCTGACATGCTTCGCAAAGAGCATCTGATTTATATTTCAGATTAGGGATTCCTCTGACCAGATTTAGTTTGTTAATCTGAGAAATCTTTCTCAAACTAGCATGGCCTAATCTTCTGTGCCAGACCCATTGCTCTTCACTAACAGACATAAGACAAGTTACCTTCTGATTCTTAAGATCTTGAAGATCAATCTTGTAAATGTTGTTCTTTCTCTTGCCTGTAAATAGGATTGAGCCATCCTTCTGACTTACAGCCTTGCAAGACTTTTGATTGAAGATTATGTCATAACCATTGTCACTTAATTGACTTATGGACAACAAGTTATGAGCTAATCCATCTACCAAAAGAACATTAGTTATAGAAGGAGAGTTACCAGTACTTATGGTTCCTGAGCCAATTATCTTGCCCTTTTGATCTCCTCCAAACTTAACTTCTCCAGCAGATTTAAGCACCAGGTCTTGGAACATAGGCCTTCTTCCCGTCATGTGTCGAGAGCACCCAGAGTCCAGGTACCATGACATGCTTTCCTTCTTCTTTGAAGCCAAGGATATCTACAACGGGAATAATCTTTTCCTTAGGTACCCACATTTTCTTGGGTCCTTTCTTGTTAGTTCTCCTCAAGTTCTGATTGAACTTGGGTTTAGCATTATAAATAACATGAGGAACAGCATGATAATCCTTATTCTGAGTTACATGATATTTTTTAGGTTGTGTCACATGCTTCTTAGTGTGTGTAATGTGAAAGCTTTTGGCATGTGATGTGAGCCTAATATCATGGGAGTGACCAAACTTGAACTGATCATACAATGGCTTGTATGTGATTTTCATATCATCTACAGGTTCAAGTTTGTATAGGGTATCACCCTCATAACCAATGCCAACTCTCTTGTTTCCAGAAACAGCATATATCATAGAAGCAAGATGACTTCTGCCAATACTTCTAGATAAGAACTTTCTAAAGCTCAAGTCATATTCTTTCAGAATATGGTGCAGGCTAGGAATGGACTTTTCTGAGTCAGAAGGAGATCCAACATCTTTGGATAATTTTAAATCTTTTTCCTTCAGTTCAGAATTTTCCACTTCCAGCTTCTTAGTTTCAGATTCAAATAGCTTTTTCATTCTTTTGTATTTGATACTAGGATGAGCCTTGAGTTCCAGAAGTTCTGTTAAACTGGAAACTAACTCTTCTATAGATAGTTCAAAAAATACCTCTTCAGAATCTGATTCTGATGTAGATTCTGATCCATCATCAACTGTGGCCATCAGTACAATGTTTGCCTGCTCGCCTTCAGAGTCTGATTCTGATTCTGATGAATCTGAATCATCCCAAGTTGCCATAAGACCCTTCTTCTTATGAAACTTCTTCTTGGGCTTCTCCTTCTAAAGCTTTGGACACTCATTCTTGTAGTGACCTGGCTCATTGCACTCAAAGTAAGTGACCTTCTTCTTGTCATATCTTCTGCTTCCAGAAGATTCTCCTTTTTCAAGCTTCTTAGAACTTTTGAAGTTCTTGAACTTCCTATGCTTGCTCTTCCAGAGTTGGTTTACCCTTCTGAAGATCATGGACAGTTCATCTTCTTCTTCTGATTCTGATTCTTCAGAATCTTCTTCTTCAGCCTGAAAAACGTTAGTGCATTTTTTATAATTAGATTTTAATGCAATAGACTTACCTTTCTTCTGAGGTTCATTAGCATCCAGCTCTATTTCATGACTCCTCAGGGCACTGATCAGCTCTTCCAAAGAGACTTCATTCATATCCTTTGCTATCTTAAATGCAGTCACCATTGGGCCCCATCTTCTGGGCAAGCTTCTGATGATCTTCTTGACATGATCAGCTTTAGTATATCCCTTGTCAAGAACTCTTAATCCAGCAGTTAGCGTTTGAAATCTTGAGAGCATTTTCTCAATGTTTTTATCATCCTCCATCTTGAAGGCTTCATATTTCTGGATCAAGGCAAGAGCTTTAGTCTCCTTGACTTGGGCATTTCCCTCATGAGTCATTTTCATTGATTCATATATATCATGGACAATTTCCCTGTTAGATATCTTCTCATATTCAGCATGAGAGATAGCATTCAGCAAAACTGTCCTTGACTTGTGATGATTTTTGAATTGCTTCTTTTGATCATAACTCATTTCTTGTCTTGTCAGCTTTACACCACTAGCTTTCATTGGATGTTTGTAACCATCCACCAGAAGATCCCACAAGTCACCATCTAAACCAAGAAAGTAACTTTCAAGTTTATCTTTCCAATATTCAAAGTTTTCACCATCGAATACTGGTGGTCTAGTGTAACCATTGTTACCATTTCCATTGTATTGCTCAACAGAGCCAGAGGTAGATGTAGTTGTTGGAATTTCACCAGCCATCTAAACTTTGTGTTTTTCTCTTCCTGAATCTTTTCTAACACGGTTAAGTGCTTGCACCTTAGAACCGGCGCTCTAATACCAATTGAAGGATAGAAAAACACTTAGAAAGGGGGGGGGGGTTGAATAAGTGTGACTTTAAAAACTCTTAAGATAAAAACAATTGCACAATTATTTTTATCCTGGTTCGTTGTTAATGAAACTACTCCAGTCCACCCCCTTAGAGTGATTTACCTCACCTGAGGATTTAATCCACTAATCAATCTTGATTACAATGGTTTTCCACTTAGATACCCTCTAAGTCTTCTAGAGTATTCTGATCACAACCTGATCACTCTAGGAACCTTTTACAAATGAATGTAAAACAAATTCTTACAAGAGTATTAAAATGCTTCTTAATAAGCTATAATCACAACTGTGATATTTCTCTTAAGTTATAAGCTTAAATCTCTCTAAGATATTACAATGAAGTGAGTTTGAAGATGAAGTTTGATAGCTTTTGATTTCAGCAAGATTGAAAAGTTGTTCGTGAATTGGTAACCTTGCTTTTGATCAGAACTTCACTATTTATAGGCGTTTTGAGAAGATGACCGTTGGGAGCATTTAATGCGTTGCGTGGTCCGTACAACATTGCATTTAATGTTTCACTCTTTTGTCATCTACCTCGAGCCTTGCTTTTCTTACTTTTACTGACATTGCCGTTAATAGCTTCTAACATTCCTTTTGTCAGTCAGCGTAGCCTGACATCTTGTACTTGCTTCTGATCTGATGTTTGTAGATACAACGTTTGAATTAATCAGAGTCAAACAGCTTGGTGCAGAACATCTTCTTGTCTTCTGACCTTGAAGTGCTTCTAGCGTGATACCATGAGAACTTCAGTGCTTTTGCTTCTGATCTCAAGTTCTTCTGATGCTTCAATAGACCATGTTCTGATTCTGCTTGACCATCTTCTGATGTCTTGCCAGAGCATGTTCTGATGTTGCATACTGGAACCTTTTGAGTCAGTGCTTCTTGCGCTGATTTTGTGCATACTCTTTATATATTTCCTGAAATGGAAATTGCATAGGATTAGAGTACCACATTATCTTAAGCAAAATTCATATACATTGTTATCATCAAAACTAAGAATATTGATCAGAACAATTCTTGTTCTAACATTGTGTATTAGTTATAATTTTAGTAATTATTAATATGAAATTTAACAAAAAGTAATGAACAGTATAATTATTTTATTATTTGTGACTTATAAATTATATCAATTTTAGGATATTATAATTTGGGATTTTGATTAATTCGGATATGCATATCCGAATTAATCAATATTCCAAAATTTTCAATTTTTTGAGAATTTTTCGGATATTCATATCCGAAAAACTTCTGACAATTTTTTGGGGTTTTTTCGGATATGCATATTCGAATTAACCAAATTTCCAATTTTTTTTAGGTGTCTTTGGAGATGTAACTTCGAATTAACCAAAATCCCAATTTTTTTTAGGTGTTTTCAAATATGCATCTCCGAAAGATATTTTGGGGTTTTCACCCCATGGAGGTTTACAAAGAAATTGTCTTGTTAAAACATAACATACTTGGGTTATTGGCCCATAGTCACGTTGGTCCAGTTTTCTTTTTAGTATGGACAAAGCCCAATCATTATAATTCACGTGTATATATATATATATATATATATATATATATATATATATATATATATATATATATATATATATATATATATATATATATATATATATATATATAGGATAAAGCTAACATGTGCCCTTGGGGCACATGTTAAGAAACCTAAATATAGTAAATTAGTATTGGAAAACGTAATAAACACATCAATTATAAACTTTTTGTGAAAACAATGCACAATTTTTAAGAAAAAATTTCTACATTTAGTTCTTAACATGTGCCCTTAGGGCACATGTTAGCATGACCCATATATATATATATATATATATATATATATATATATATATATATATATATATATATATATATATATATATAGTCCACAATGTACCTTGAGAAAACTAATGAAAATAATATTCAATTTTTCATTCAATTTTATCTCTTGTTCAATGCATCCCCTGACAGCTGTTAACATGGTATCAGAAGAATAAAATTACTTTGATATTCCTTCTTTCCATTCATCAGGCGTGGTTATCTTCTTTTTTTTCTTCTCATCTTCTGTTTTCTCTTTCACCCTTATCCTCTTTCTTTCTTTTTCTTTCTGAATCAACTCCCTCGTGAACCTTCTTCACGAGATTTCCTCCTTATCTTCTTGATCTCCGTCTTCTTTTTCCAATTGCTTCTAATGAAGACACCCTCACCCCGAAAAACTCACCAAATAACAATATCGTCGTCTCAACTTGAACGTATCAAACCGATATGCTCGATCCTTCTTTTATACATCTCAGTGACAACCTCGGTCTCTCTATCGTCTCCCCCTTTTAAACAACAACACTAAATAAAAATATTCATGGAAATGGTAAATAAAAGTATGAAATTGATACCTTACAAAAAAATCATGCGATTAAGTGGAATCGAAGAAAGACATATGGTGCAATAGGGCAAACAAAAGCAAAATTGAAAACAAAGACAAGAAAACACAACAGATAAATGTATAAATTTCTCTTTCAATTGATTCTTATAAATCATCATGAGTCAAGGATTGATCTATTACCTCTTGTAGCACATAACTATTACATGTTGAAATAAGATTGCTCGCGAACATTACATAGACGAAAATGCCTCTAATTAATCAATGTGAGTAAAATCTCAAACAAAAGAACATTTTATCTACAATATTAATTATGATGGAGTAGAAGTTTTGAGTGAACAAAAGTTTAAAATTTGGACACATAGGGTTTTTTTACGAATATATGAATGAGTAAATGCCCCGCTACATAAGATTCATATTTTTAGAATCTTCCATGAGCACCGTAGTTTATGGAGTAACATGTTTCTCAATTTCAGGTAAGTACATCATAATAGCTTATAACTAGTTTTTATATTTTATGGTGCTATTATGGCATTGCTCTTATGCAACAATCACTTGTTATGATTCACCAACTCATGTTTCTGAGTTAATTGATAAAACATTGCAGGAGGAATAGCTGTTTACATCCACTACTAAAGCTGAAAAAAAGGGCTACCCAATCCGTAATGGGTTCAAGCTTTTTGTGGACCGGGCTAAAACGCCCAGAATAAATGGGCTATATTTTTTGAGAATTTCTCTCCTGACTCCCCTTTCTTCTTGGTCACCCTTGCTGAAATTCCCCAAATGCCCCTTCAATTCGGAAATGCACTTCTGAAGTTGGAAAAAAAGTGATTTCAGAAGTACATTTTCGAAATCACTTTTTTAACGTAAAAAAATAAAATTCGGAAATACATTTCTGAAATCAACATTTCAGAAATGCATTTCCGAAATAATGCGCGTTTGGCTGTTTAAACAAAACAGCCTCCCCCATTCTCATTTTATCCAAAAACTCAAAAACTTCACAAAATCCTTCAATTTCTCCATCCTACTACACGAATTTGCTTTTCAAAGTTGCTCTACAACCTTCAAAGGCCACTCAAACTTCAAGTTTCAAAGCTTCCAATTTGTAAGTTTAACATCCTTCAACTATAGGATTGAAATGCATTTTAGGGTTGTTAGAAATTAGTAAAATTTTATAGGGTTTAGTTATTATACTTCAATGTGTGTGTTTAGTTAGTAAAAATTTGATTTTGAAGCATTTAGGGAGGAAATGGGTTTCTGCAAAAATGGTGTTCGCAGGGGGGTTTCGGAAGTGCATTTCCGAAAACACCTCCCTGACCAGTTTCGGAAGTGCACTTCCGAATTTTACCCAGAGTTTTTTTTCTTGAGTGTTTCGCATTCTAATGGCTTTCAATTTTTTCAGGAAAATGGCAGGCAACCAAGCTAGACTCAGACAGGGGAGAGAGACACAGACAGCATCAGCTAGACGTGAGCGTGCGGCGCAGCTGGCATTGACGCATGGACGGGGTAGAGTGCGAGTACCCGTGCAGATGGACGAGGCTGGTTCCTCATCTGGATCGGGGAGTCGGCTGGCTCGGCTGTCTTCTTCCCGTCAGGAGGAGGTACGGGAGGAAGAGGAGGTGAGATACTAGGAGGCGGAGGAGGAGATACCTGATGTTGACCCTCCATACGGGGAGGAGGAGGGGGGCTACCTGGGAGGGCCTAGGGACACTTCCGTGCTGATTTCCTACCACGAGCACGTCGCTCGACGTGTCTGAGAGGGAGGTATTTTTCATAATTTATCCGACTTTATTATTTAACCGTTTTTTATTTAGCTTTTTATTTCACATTTTCTTCACGGTCTTATTAACAATCTTTTTTATTTTTGTTTTTCTTGTAACAGGAAAGGCCGACGCTAAAAATGGTGAACCACGCGCGGAAGATTTTTGTTCTCTTTAAACCAGATGCGCAGTGGTTTAATGATGTGGTGACTGCTTCCGGTCTAGGTGGGTTGTGCATGACCGGGTACACCATTATCAGCCACGGCATGCAGGGGGCATTCGTGGAGCGGTGGCATAGGGAGACGTCTTCTTTCCACTTACCGGTTGGGGAGATGACGATCACCTTGCACGATGTTCACTGTCTGCTCCACCTGTCGATCAGAGAGATGCTGCTGAACCATTCCCGGATCCAGAGGGTCGAGGCGATCGAGTGGGTGGGGATCTATCTGGGTATGGACCCATACATGGCTGAGTTTGAGTGCAGGACAACGAGTGGGGCCCATATCCAGTTCTCCACCTTGAGAGAGCTGTATGAGCACCACTTGGTGGTGGCGGCCGATTCGGAGGAGGCGGGTAACAACCTATTTACGGAGTATCATCGTGCCTGCACTCTCCGATTTTGGTTCATGTTCTTGGTTGGCACTGCATTCTTTGTGGATAAGAGTGCAACCTACGTCGGCGTGACTTATCTCCACTACTTCATGGACCTGACTACCATTCACCAGTGGAACTAGGGGTCAGCTATTCTGGTATACCTATACTAGAAGCTGAATGAAGCCTCCAATTGGAGGACCAGGCAGTTGACTAGATCTGCCACACTCTTGACGGTACGTTTCCTTTTAATTGTTACACATTTATTTATGGTTCATATTTATTTTTAATACATTATCGTGTTTGTGTTTCAGGACTGGATCATCTCCTACTTCCCCCACATCCACGGCTTCGCCATTGATCCTGCGTACGATGACGCTTTGCCTAGGGCCGCCCGATACATTCTCCTAAGAGGGAACAATGCAGTGGGACCATATCGCGGGTACCTCGACCGCACAGCTCACGATGACATTCGTTGGACGCTATTCAGTGACTACACTATTGTTGTCCCATTTGATCGTATCGCGTTATACCCTGGATGGTTGGCATGCGGGGCCAACACCATGGTGAGGTATCTTCCGGAGCGGTGCATGAGGCAGTTTTCACGTGTCTAGATGAGACTGAGATCACCGTTTGAGGCTGCTCCCGACACAGTTACCCGAGTGGAGCTCACTGCCATATTTGAGGACTGGGCGCATCATTTGGTCCCAGATGAGTATCGTTGCATTCAGGCCACCCAGAAGTGGCATTGTGTAGAGGGGTACGTGACATGGTTCTATCGCGTGTCACATCCTCTGATGACACCCGACGCTCCCGGCGCTCCTAGGACAGCATATGAGGAGATCTTGGAGAACCAGCAGGCCAAGGATGACCATGCCACTAATCTCCTTCCGATATGCCAGCGGATAGTGAAGGAGTGAAAAACACTTAAAAAGGGGGGATTGAATAATTGTAACTTCTCAAAATGGTAAGATAAAAACAAAGAACACAATTGTTTTTATCCTGGTTCGTTGTTAACTAAACTACGCCAGTCCACCCCTGACAAGGTGATTTACCTCAACGGAGGATTTAATCCACTAATCCAATTGATTACAATGGTTTTCCACTTAGATACCCTCTAAGTCTTCTAGAGTTTACAGATCACAACTTGATCACTCTAGGAAATCCTTTTACAATCAATGTAAAATAAATATTTACAAGAGTTTGATTTCCTTCTAATAAAGCTGTAATCACACAAAGTGATATTTCTCGTAAGTTCTAATTCTTAACACTCACTAAGATATTACAAAGTTGTGAGGTTGAAGATGAAGTTCTTTTTTCTTTTTAGTTTGACAGCATTTCTGTAAGTTTACGCAAGAGTTCTTATGTTAGTTCTGAATGGAACTTCTATATAGGCGCTTGAGAGGAAATGTCCGTTGGGAGCATTTAATGCTTTGCGTGAATAATACAACGCTGCATTAAATATTTCATACTTTTGTCTACTACCTCGAGCCATGCTTTTGCTGCTTTTACTGACTTTGCCTTTTGTAGCTTCTAACATTCTTTTTGTCAGTCAGAGATTTGATGTTACAGCCTTTCATCTTGTACTTTCTTCTTGACTCAGAATTTGTGGATAACAATGTTTGAATATCAGAGTCTTCAGCTTTGGTGCAGAGCATCTTCTGTCTTCTGACTTTGAAGAGCTTTGAGCGTGATACCATCAGAGCTTCAGAGCTTGTGCTTCTGACTGCCATCTTCTGATGCTTTCTAGTTCATGTTCTGATTCTGCAGGACCATCTTCTGATATCCTGTCAGACCATGTTCTGATGAAGCCATCTAGAACTTCTGGGTCAGTGCTTCTGAATGCTTATTTGTGCATGCTCTTTTATACTTTTCCTGAAATGGAAAACGTAAAGGATTAGAGTACCATATTGTCTTATACAAAATTCATACTTGATGTTATCATCAAAACTAAGAATATTGATCAGAACATTTCTTGTTCTAACAATCTCCCCGTTTTTGATGATGACAAAAACATACAGAATTGATATGAATTTGTATCCAGAATATCAGATGAACAAAGATAATTACACAGATATAACATAAGCATATAATTCAGAGTGTGTGAATATGTCTCCCCCTGAGATTAATAATCTCCCCCTGAAATTAATACTAGAAGAATTTATAAATAAAAGACTTCCCTGAGTATTTTTCCATTTCAGTTGAGACTTTCACATTGAACTAGAACTTCAGAACATTCAGAGCTTCTCTTCAGAGCTCCCATTGGACAGCTTCAGAGCTTTGAATTTCTCTTTGAGATCACTTGCATCAGAGCTCTATATCTTCAGTCTTCTATGTATCTGAGCTATCAGATCTTGAGACTTCTTGTATCAGAGCTTTAGGTTAAACAAATCATTGCTTGCTTCTGATCTTGAAGCTTCAGAGCACTAAGCTTGCTTCAATTCTTTAAGAGCTTTAGAATTGCTTTTCCCCATGTATTTTTTTCTCATATTGAGCTTGTACAGAATATCACATTCCTGCAAAACTATCAAAGACAAAAAACTTGCAATATACTTGTTAGGAATGTTGAGACTTAAGCCCAGCAACAGATATTATAAATCAATTCAATTATCACGTTTCTCCCCCTTTTTGTCATAACATCAAAAAGTATAAAAGATTCAGATGAAAGAAACAATAGAGTGAAGAGAGAAAAAGATATTTCATTGATAATCAGAAGAAGAGAATACAAAAGCAGATGCAGCAAACAGATGCAAAAACAACGAAAAACCAACTAAGACACAAGACAGACTACAACTGGCTAAACTTAGAAGCTAAGGCGGCTAGAAGGTTCTTAATCTCAGAAGTGTCTTCAACTTGCTTCTTGGAGGTTTCTTCTTGGTTCTTCATCCAAGTTCTGAACTCCGCATTGGTTTCATCTTGCTTGTCTAGACGACTAGCCAAAGTAGCCTGATTCTGTTAGAGTTCCTTCAGAGTGTTTAGCAGAACAGAGCTAGAAGAACCAGCAGAAGAAGCATCAAAGCTATTGTCCAAAACAGGATGAGCAGCATCAGCTTCAATCATTTGAACATCTTCATGATCTTCCTCAACAGGAATATCTTCAGCAGAAAGTTCTTTAAAGACAGGAAGATCAGGTTCTGGAGGATACTCAACTTCTGGGTAAACCATATCAGGATCCTTTTCCAGAGGATTCTCCTTGAACCAATTGAACAACAACTGAAAATCTCCAGTCAGAACCTTGTAAGGGTGTGGCTTCCATACAACAATATCCAGAGGATTTTCTTCTTCTAACTCATCAACAAACTGCTTCTCTTCCAGAGGCTTCCAGTTGGTGATTGGATGATAGTACTTTCCATCATCATACGACAAAAGGAGTCCAGCAGGACCAGGAGCAGCAAACAAACAATCTTTCTAGAGATCCAGAAATTATTCCTGTATTTCCTTACCAAAGGCTCTCCAGAGCTTTCCAGCAGCTACATGATCCAACTTGGAATCATGAGCAACCTTCAGAGCATCTAACACTGTCCGTACCTTATACTTTAATAATTCAAAACGAATATCAACAAAGGGTTTATGAGGGTTGATTCTTAGACGGGTGATGGGAGAGTCTGGGTTAAGAATAAAATAAGGTGCAGGTTCTCTAGAGAACAAAGCAGAGGTGGTTGAAGAGGATAGAGAGGATGATGAATCTGCTGTGGAGGTAAATGAAGGGTCATTTATTGGTGAAATTTCTGAAGGAATGGAGATGGTTGAATGAGGTTGATCAGTCGAAAAGATATTTTCAGATGGAATTTGTGGAAAGATGACATTCAGAGGTTGGGGGTTCAGAGTTGGTTCAGAATGAAGAGGGTGGTTTCTTTTAGAGGTGGTGAAAAAGATGGAATTTCAGAAGAAGATGGTATTTTCTAAGGTGGGAGGTCAGAGGTAGAATGTAAACTAGAGGTGTCTACATTATCAATATCTTCTATAAGCTTCTGAAGTTTTTAAAAAGTTCTAGGTACTTTGAGGGACTCTGTTGATACGTATTCAGAACTATTAACAGGTACAAAGTCAGAGATTACAATATCTGAAGGTTTCTTCTGCTTCTTAGCTTTCTTTGGAGCAGCACCTTCATCAGTAACTTTTCTCTTCAGCTTCTTCAGTTTCTTCTTCTTATCCTTTCTCTTTAACTCATCCAAAGACGGAAGAGTTCTTCCACAAATCCATGCAGGATCAACTTCTGACTGGTCTCTTACACAAGATTCCAGATAGAGTTGAACAGATTATGATAGTTCTTCCTTGAACATCTAAGGGAATTCAGCAACAGGAATTCTTTTGGTCAGAATATCAGGAACTGCCTTTGGAGTGGAGATAACCTTCTTAATCAAATTCATTCTTCTCAAAGACTGAGCAGTCAGAGTACTCCCATGAACAACAGTCAGATCTTGATTGGAGCCAGCTGCTCTCAGAGTATCAATCAGACCACTCTCAGTCAGAATGTCTGATACCAATCTTCCCATAGGAATGGTATTCTTCTTAATTCTGGGATACTTCAGACGTTCTGCCTCCCTTGATTTTGTGGTTGAGAAGACGAACCAATTTGTTGCTTAGATGAAGAAGCCATTGAAGCACAACTGAGATTTCTAGGTTTCTTTACTTTAGGGTTTTTAAAAAGGGAGAAGAAGAGGCAGAAATGCATAAACAAAGAGATGATGAATGCGTGAAAAGAGGGAAAATGAATGTGAGATGTGTTTAAATAGCCACAGACGCGAAACAAAATGCAATGAAATTCTGAGAATGAACAGTTACAGAATGTAGAGCATCAATCACATTTAATGCTGAATGACGTTAGTGGAGATAGCATGAAATTTGAAAAAATTTGCACAGTTACCTAGGGCGGCGTCTCATCAACTGCACGCATGCTTGTCCCTTTAGAATGAACACGTGGTCATTATCTGGAATAGCTGGTGATAGCTGTTTTGATATAAGAGAAGTTCTAGATCAACTTAGACATATGAAACGTTAGTAATAATAGAATCAGAGTATCTAAATGATCAAACATAACCAGAACATCTGATAAGAAATAAATAAGAATTTCAAATATAATCCATATATCAGATCTTCTCACACCTTCATTCTGGGCATAAGTCCATACTGATATTCTTCAGAATGAACTTAAACCTATCTTCAGCAAGGGTTTTTGTAAAGATATCAGCCCACTGATGTTCTGTATCCACAAAGTTTAAAGAAAGAACACCCTTCTGAACATAGTCCCTAATGAAGTGATGTTTAATCTCAATATGTTTAGCTTTAGAATGTAAGATAGGATTCTTAGATAAACAAATAGCAGAAGTATTATCACAGAATATAGGAATGTTACTCTCATATATCTGATAGTCTTCTAGCTGACTTTTCATCTAGAGCATCTGTGTACTACATCCAGTAGCAGCAACATATTCCGCTTCTGTAGTTGAGAGTGCAATGGTAGCTTGCTTCTTACTGTACCAGGAGATCAGGTGACTACCCAGAAACTGACCATTTCCAGAAGTACTTTTCCTTTCAACTCTATCTCCAACGTAATCAGCATCACAATATCCTACTAAGTTGTATTCTTCAGATCTTTTGTAGACTAAACCAACATTAGTAGTACCTTTCAGATACCTAAGAATTCTCTTAACAGCTGTTAAGTGAGATTCTCTAGGATCTGAGTGGAATCTAGCACACAGGCATACACTGAATAAAATATCAGGCCTAGAAGCAGTAAGATATAGAAGAGATCCTATCATACCTCTGTAGATCTTCTGATCTACCTTCTTGCTTACCTCATCCTTACCTAATACACACGTTGGATGCATTGGAGTCTTTGCTTCTTTGCTTTCAGACAGATTGAACTTCTTCAGAAGCTCTTTCACATACTTAGTCTGATGAACATAAGTTCCTTCAGAAGTTTGATTGATCTGAATGCCCAGGAAGTACTTGAGTTCTCCCATCATGCTCATCTCAAATTCTGACTGCATAGACTTAGCAAAATCCTTTCCAAGTGTAGCATTATATGTTCCAAATATAATATCATCAACATATATTTGACAAATTAAAATATCCTTTTTAAAGGTTTTACAGAAGAGAGTTGTATCCACTATTCCTCTAGTGAAACCATTATCCAGAAGGAAAGAACTTAATCTTTCATACCAAGCTCTGGGAGCTTGCTTCAAACTGTATAATGATTTCTTTAACTTAAAAACATGTTCTGGAGACTTAGAGTCTTCAAAACTAGGAGGTTGATGGAAATAAACTTCTTCATCTATATAACCATTTAAAAAGGCACTCTTAACATCCATCTGATACAGAGTGATGTTATTCTGAGTGGCAAATGAAATTAATAAACGAATAGATTCTAACCTGGCCACTGGTGCAAAGGTTTCTGTATAGTCAATACCTTCTTGCTGAATATAGCCCTGAGCAACCAGTCTGGCTTTGTTTCTGAGGACTTCACCTTTCTCACTTAGCTTGTTTCTGAAGACCCACTTTGTTTCAATGATGTTAAATCCTTTAGGTCTTGGAACCAGATCCCAGACATCATTCCTTGTAAACTGATTTAACTCTTCTTGCATGGCAATTATCCAGTCAGCATCTTCCAGAGCTTGATCAACAGAAGTTGGCTTAATCAAAGACATTAGACCAAATTGACATTCTGCATTGTTCTTCAGGAATGCTCTAGTTCTGATGGGATCATCTTTCTTTCCAATGATAACATCTTCTGAATGAGCAGAGTTGAGTCTAGAAGATCTTTTGAGTGTTGGGTCTTCAGATATTCTGAGATTCTCTAAAGAAGCTGCAACTTGATCTTCTGATACTTCTTTACTCTTGGGTTCTTCATGATATGTGTTAGAGATATCTATATCTGCAAAATTCTCAAATTGCTTTGGCTTTTCAAGACCAAGCTTATCATCAAATCTGATATTGATTGATTCTTCAACTTCAAGAGTTTCAGTATTGTATACTTTGTAGCCTTATGAGCGTTCAAAATATCCAAGTAGAAAACACTTTTGAGCTTTAGAATCAAACTTATGCAGATGATCTTTAGTATTCAGAATGTAACATACACATCCAAATGGATGGAAATATGAAATGTTGGGCTTTCTGTTCTTCCACAATTCATGAGTCTTATTTAGAATAGGTCTTATAGAGATTCTATTTTGAATATAACATGGTGTGTTAATTGCTTCTGCCCAGAAATGCTTAGCCATATTAGTCTCATTGATCATGGTTCTGACCATTTCTTATAGAGTCCTATTCTTTCGTTCTACAACTCCATTTTGTTGTGGAGTTCTAGGAAAAGAGAAATCATGGGCAATACCATTTTCTTTGAAATAAATTTCAAAGAATCCGTTCTCAAATTCACCACCATGATCACTTCTGACCTTTATGATTTTGCATTCCTTCTCAAATTGAATCACAGTGCAGAAGTCAAAGAACACAGTATGAGACTCATCCTTGTGTTTCAAGAACTTTACCCATGTCCATCTGCTATAGTCGTCTATGATGACTAATCCATATTTCTTCCCTCTAATTGATGCTGTTTTGACTGGGCCAAAAAGATCAATGTGCAGAAGTTCTAGCGGCCTAGAAAAAGAGACAACATTTTTAGACTTGAATGAAGGTTTTGAAAACTTCCCTTTCTGACATGCTTCGCAAAGAGCATCTGATTTATATTTCAGATTAGGGAGTCCTATGACCAGATTAAGTTTGTTAATCTGAGAGATCTTTCTCAAACTAGCATGACCCAATCTTCTATACCAGACCCACTGGTCTTCACAAACAGACATAAGGCAAGTAACCTTTTGATTCTTAACATCTGAAGGATCAATCTTATAAATGTTATTTCTCTTGCCTGTAAATAGGATTGAGCCATCCTTCTGAATAATAGCTTTACAAGACTTTTGATTGAAGATTATGTCATAACCATTGTCACTTAATTGACTTATGGACAATAAGTTATGAGCTAATCCATCTACTAAAAGAACAATAGTTATAGAGGGAGAGTTACCAATACATATGGTTCCAAAACCAATGATTTTGCCCTTCTGGTTCCCTCCAAACTTTACTTCTCCAGCAGATTTAAGATCCAGGTCTTGGAACATAGACCTTCTTCCCGTCATGTGTCATGAGCACCTAGAGTTCAGGTACCATGACATATTTTTCTTTTGAGCTTTGAAGGAGATATGCAACAGGAATTATCTTATCCTTAGGTACCCACATTCTTTTGGGTCTTTTGGGGTTAGTCCTTCTCAAGTTCTGATTGAACTGAGATTTAGCATGAGGTTTAACATAAGATTTCATATAGTGTGCAACATTTTTCTTTGTGTATGTTATGTGGAAACTCTGAGAGTGTGATGTGTGTTTGATATCATAAGAATGGCCATACTTGAACTGTTCATACAAGGGTTTGTATGTGATGATCATCTCATCAACAGGTTCAAGTTTATATGGGGTTTCACCCTCAAAGCTGTGGTGTCGTTTTTTTTACCTCCTCGTTTCACTTGGTAGGACGGCACGCTAGACCCTTCACGCGGAATTTGGAAGGAGAATGCGCCCGGGGCGGGATGAATTTTGTTTTAGTTCTTCCTACGATATCACACGAACTTTTTAATTATCCTATGAGTAGGAGAGGGGAAAAAGATCTCAAATAAACCCTAGGAGTTTGCTAAGTGTGGGGATTCACCTAAACTAGAAATTCTGGAGTCCGGGGGGTCGGTTATACATAGGGAAGAGTTTAAGCACCCTACATATCCGTAGTACTCTACGGGAACCTTCTCTGTATCAATGTGTTTGTGTTTGTTGCTTATTATTGGGAAAGTTTCTCCTTTGTGTTAGGAGAAGGAATTGAATTGATTTGAAAAGACAGACAAACTGACTATTTTTTGTTTTTTTATTAGCTCGCTGAGATTCCTTGTGAACCTCATGCCTACATATCCCTAATGGAAGTTAGATATTTTTGTAGTTCGGAGATCTAATTAAGGAAATTAATATTTTTGGTGCCTTGATTGAAGCTCAAGGTTGAAGCTTGAATTAAATCTCTGTTTACAGTAAAGAGACATGAAATCATCTTTACAGAGAGGTATTTCTACTATTCCACCACAAACATTTTTAAAGTGACAGAAAAGCTGAATTCATTTCATTAAGAGAGGGAGCCTACTTGGTTGATCAAGTATGACAGCCACATGCCTCTTGAATGAAAGAAGGATTCTCATCCAAATTAGGGAAAGTGTACAAGTCTGGGTTTTTTTCCTCAGAGCATTGCCTTTCAAAGCCCTAAATGGGAGAATGTTTTGAAATTAAAATTGAAATTGAAATTGAAATGTTTGTTTGTTTGAATGTGGTGAGATAGGAGAAAGATCTCTCTATAGAGATAAGCTATGTCTATCTACTGTATAAAAGATTTGATTTTTAGCTGGCTTGTATGAGGCCCAAGCTTGAGGCTTTTGATTAATTAATTATTTTATTGACTCTGGGAGATAACTCTATTGGGGGCTGACTTAAACTAAGAAGGTTTTTTTGTGTTCTGTACAAAGCCCAGAATTGAGGCCGACCCTTTATTGAGGAATATGTCTTTTACTGACTGAGACTGGTGAGAATGTCTTTTTTTTTAAAGAATGAATGGAGGCTGACCCTTTCCAGGGGTTTTATTCTACTGGAGAGTTTGTCTTGTGAAAGATGTGAATTTTTGGAGGCTAACCCTTTCCAGGGGTTTTGACTCAGCTGGTGAAATTATCTATTAAAAGACTGATTTTTTGCAAGCTAACCCTTTCCAGGGATTTATGAATGATAGCAGAAAGATTATCTAATTGAGACTTCTTGTTTAAAGCCCAAGATTAAGGCTGACTCTGATTGAGGATAAACAAATATGGATCCTAGACTCTGCTAAGGAGAATTAACGAAGATAAGGGTGACAGAGACTGTCCATGTCTCTCATTCCAAAAGGTGTACTCAATATGAGATTGAGACATTCTTAGCTTGTTTAAAGTCTGTTTTAAAGGATGGAAGAAACTCACCAGGATAAGCTAAAAGGTAACTAAAGACCTGTTCCTATGTTTATAAGAAACCTGATGGGTCCTTGTATACAAGCTCAAGAGGAAGTTGGGAATGCTTTTAAGAAGCCTGTGGGTCCTTGTACAAAGCCCAAGAGCAGGATAATCGAGGGTCATCGAGGGTCCTTGTTATAGCACAAGAGAAAGCTATGTGGTTTTGAACTTATTTTGGCTCTAAGCAAATGGGTAAGAGGTTTCACCGGGAATAATTCCTCTTGGGTAGATGTGCCCTATTTTGGGTTCTAAGGCTTTTTCAAGATGTTTCACCGAGAATAATTCATCTTGAGGGTTTGAACTAAAGATCTCTAATTAGGAAAGAGCCTTCACCGGGAATACATTCTCAATCCTAGGCCATATTCCTAATATATATACATATATATATATATATATATATATATATATATATATATATATATAGTTTAACTGTCCTAAGGTTTACACTCAGACGTAGTTCTAATATATAAACAATTTATATTTGACAGTAATTTAAATGAAAGCTTGTAAATTGAAAGCTATAAAGCCTAACCTGGATGGAGTGGAGGCCTTTGAAGATGTATGTACAAAGCCTCACCAACAATTTTGTTCTTTTATTGATAACAGTTGAATATTTATGATAAACAGTTAAAGGTTTTTTTGAAAACAGAAGAAGTGAAGATGGACATAGGTCACATAGGTATCTGAAGAGTTTCACCGGGAATAATGCCCTTCAAATACCAGAAGAATGAACAGGGGCAGCTGTCATACCCCAAAATTTGCCCTCACCGGGAATAATGCCCTCCAATCATCTTCAACCTCTTCAGGTTCAAGAAGATTGAACAGGGGCAGCTGTCATACCCCAAAATTTGCCTTCCATATTCCATTCATAATGATTCAAAGTTCAAGATTCAAATCCAAAGCTTTGCTCCCTCAATGGTCCAGGTAACCCACAGTCAACTGGTTTGACCTAAAAGTCAACCATAATCAAAGCACAGCCAAAAGCTCTCATTTTTGGGTCAACATAAAGTGAATAAGAGTATAACCATCATTTGATCAAAGATTGATCATGATCCCATTAATAGAAACTCAGAGATGAACAAATACAAAAAGGTTCAAATTAGGGTTTCTTAGGAGAAAGTCAACCCAACTTTGACTGGGCATAACTTTCACACGGAACATCAAAAATTCCCTACTCAAAGCCTATTTTGAAGGAAATTGGATTCCCTACAACTTTGTCTCTCACAAGCCAAGGCTAGAAATGCTTCATTTGAGAGGTATGATGCAAAAGATTACAGGTCATTTTCAAGCATCCTTCAAAAGCAGTTTTTTGGCAAAGAGGATATGATCAAGATAAAAGCTCCAAATGGAAAATATGTTCCAAAGTGGCTTATAGAGGACATCCTGAGGTTTCCAAAAAGTCCTAGAACTCCCTCATAGCTTAAAAATTGAATGATATATGATTGATCAAAGTTGGGTGATTTTTGGAGGCAAAATGTGAAATAAGGAGGTTCAAATTGGAAAATTCTGCAAATGGGCCTATGGTATTATGATGCAATCTTGGTCCACAAGTCATTAGCATGCCCAAAACCACATGCCACGAAATTTAACATTTTTATTTGATTTAATATGATTTTTTATTTCATTTTTAATGATTTAATTAAGTTAAAAATCAAATATTTTGGTAAAGGAGATATTTTGATTGATTCCAATCAATATTTATGACTAAATGCAATATAATTTCGTGACATAATAATTGAGAAAGATTGATACAAAGGTTTGGTCAAAATAGAAAGTTTCCATTCAAAAAATAAAATTAAATTCTCAAACATGGCAATATTGGATGCAAAGGCTTTGTGCTCTATTTGTTGACCTAATTCTATTCTCCTATAAGTATACAACACGAAGCAACAGAATAGGGGTTGGACTCTGCTCAGAAGCACACATTCAAGAACCAAAGTTTTGTAAAAAAAAAACTCAAATTCGAGTTTAAGGATTGGAAGAGTTTCAAAGAGGTTTAAGCATTGCTTTATGATCCTTGGGACTGTCTGAACCTGTTTGGATCATCACTCGACCCCAACACCCCCAGATTATTCTCCATCGAGCCAAGGTATGTTGCTTTAAAGTTTTGATCGGCTAGGATAATTCATGCATTTCTGTTGCAAATTGATTATATATTTTGATTGTCCTCAATGCTGTGAACGTTTCTGGGTTGGTAATTTGGGGTTTGCGTGGTTTAATCGTGAGTCACCATTGTTGGCCGACCTAGGGTTCTTGACCTTAAAATTGGGGTTTTCTGTTGGGGGTGAAATTAGGAGTAATTGAGACCACCGTTGGGTTCGTAACACTTGGAAGAAGAGGTTGGGACGTCCGCGAAATATTTCTATTGCGTATATGTGATTTTCAAATTGCAGGGTCAAATGGCTACGAATAGAACCGTAGCAAATTCCTACCTATGTTTGCAGAAATTTACAGGTCTTGGTGGGGAAGAAGGTGGCGTGGCAACGAACCACTGGTTCGTTTGAATCTCGCGCGCGTTTTCTATTTCATTAGTTTATTGTTTTTACATTATGTTATGAATGCAATCCTGAAACAGTTGCGTTGGTTATTTGGGTTGGTGAGTGAGGCGTGTATGGAACGAAGGGACGAGGGTTCGATCCCTCGCTCCCTATTATTTTTTATGAAAAATCTGGCTTCTTGATCAGGTGAGGCACCTTCTCCGCAGAACACTATGCGTTTCCAGATCTGAACCATTGGATCAAGAGCCATCTTAGATCCAACACACCCTGATTAACACCCATGCCATACACCCTCATAATCACCACACAGGATTATACCCTTAAATAAATTCAAATAATTTTAATTATTTATTTATTTTAATTGAAATATCTTTTTAATATATTAATTATTAAATAATTATCTTTTTATAAAATAATTATATAATAGTTATATTAAAGGTTTTAATTTGTTGTTCGTGCCGATTAAATCGATTAATTGCTATGGTCAACAATAATGTTAATTAAAATTCTATTTAATTAAAATGTAATTAATTTCTATTTGATTAAATGGTTTCGACTATCTTATTAGTCGCGATGATTAATCTTTCTATTATTCTTATTCTAATTCGTTATTCTTTTTAATCGAATCAATCGATTGCAAGGGGTAACGATGCAAACTAATTACTAAAAATTATAAAAAATATCCTAATTTGTTATTAGTAATAATCAGATCAATTTATTAAAATTGGTAACGATACAATCTCAAATCTGTTAACTATGGCGATCGAATCTATTGATCGTTGCGGTTAATAGTGCAAAATTAAATTAGGGTTGTACGCCCAAACCTCAAAACACTTTTCAAACCTTTCAAAACCTCAATATCAAACTATGGATTTACATCCTCATTCAAAACTACGATAGGCTACTCAAAGGCCTCCAAAACCATATCAAATCAAATTTCAAACTCAAAGGGCGTACAACCCGTCCCCCGAACTACGTAGACTCTGATCCTCCATAAGGAGGTACGTAGGCACTTGGCAACAAGGCGAGTCCCCCTCTTCCAAACTCTAATCATGTTCAAATAATTAGCCTTTAACTCTTATTACTCTCTGTCACCTTTCTTTATAAGCCTTGCCATAGACCTTTATCTTTGAGATGTTAGCCTTTAGGAAAGGGTCGAGGGTGCCTAACACCTTCCCTCGACCTGAATATAGTATCTTACCCTAATATCTATACTGTGTGGGGTTTCCTATTTGCCCTTCAGAATAGGTGGCGACTCTAAAAGCTTTAAATTTAGGGTAGGTTGCTACAGCCATAAATTCCCAAATATAATCATTACATAATCACATGCCTTTGTTTTTGGGAATATTCTTCAATCCTTATGCAATGATGAAAACGGATGTATGGAATTCTTGCAGATGTATTATGGGTCGTGTAACATCATTTAGTGAAGCCATTTGCACAAAATTGTAAAGTTTCAAATTGTACATGACCTATAATTTTACTCCATGAGGCCAACTTTGAACAAGCATAACTCCTAGCTCAAAATGAATTTGGAGGAGGTTGAGCACAATTTGGAAAGCCCTAAACATCTAATTCAATTCATTAGTTTGGGGTTTCTTCAGAATCATTTGGGAAAATTGTGAAAAATGAGCCCAAAGTTGGAAGAAAACTAGGTCAAAAACACTTAGAAAGATTTCTGTCTTTAAGGCCTATAACTTCCAAATCCTAAATCTCTTAACTGATTGATTTCTTGAAAAAAGTTGCATTTTAATATGTTGTTTTATTTTGCAAGATCTACAACTTTCATGTTGGAAGTTTTTTGAGTTGTGTAGGTGAAATTTTGAGTTCCCATAATGCCCTCAAAAACCCTAACTCCTGACTTTTTGATCCTTGATGAATTTTATTGAATTTCTTTGGTCAAATGACTTTAATAATCATATATTGATGATATTGATCCTCCAAAGTCATGGTCTAACTAAAAACCCTAAAAGTCAAAAGTGATCTTGTACAGTTGACTTTTTCAGATGAAGTGAAATTTTGGTCTTTTGTAATGAATCAAGTCCTCCTCCTCAAATGAGTGATATGAATGGATTATATTGAGGTTATGGAAGCTCTTGAGTCATGTTTTGAGTTTTGGATCCATGTCCTGATTAAAAGTCAACTACCTAGATGAATTAGGTCAAAAACCCTAATTGTCGACCAGATGGAATTGACGACTATAGATCTTGAATTGAAGTGTAATGCCTAATGGATGATGTCATATGAACCAATTGAAGATATTTGAACCAATTGATAGATGCTCTAACACCCCGAATTTAATTAAATTGGTTAATTAAATTATTGAAGGATTTAAATATTTGATTTAGTCGAATTTGGATTGTCAGTGTTATTTAAGGGCGTATTTGGAATTATATAAATTGAAGTCGGATAGTCGGAAAATAATATTAAGAATAATATTATTTATAAGTAGGAATTATTATATTGAAGAAATTATTATTATAAGTGATATAATTGATTATTTGAGTTATATCTCTTATTGGGCCTAAATTGATTTTGGAGGATATTAAATAAAGAGAGGATTTAAACACTAAGCCCAATTGGTTTTATATTAGGGTTTTAGAGATTTTGGAAAGGGGGAGTTGTCATAATGAAGAAACAAGAATAGAAGAGAAAGAGGCAACTTTTGGAGGAGAATAACAAGCTTAGAGATTTCATCCATGGTGTCAAAGCAATTGGAGACCCACTAAGTTGCTTCCATTGATAAGGTAAGGGTGGGGTTCTCTTCCTATAATGGGGCTTATGAAACCTTGTATGTTGGGGATTAGGGATTTAGGTTGTTTCTCTTGCTTGTGTTAATCGTTGCTGTTTGTGTTAATAAACATGATGTTGTTGATGTGTGTGCCATTGTTGTTTGTTACTATTCGTGTAAATAAACATGATGTCTTATGTTGAGTCTGTGCGTGTATCTGTTTGCAATTGCCTTGTAAATTGAAAGCTGGAGATGCCATGACGGCTGCGTGTTTGGTTGACGAGTGGTATACATGTGGAAATGAACCCATTGCTGAGCGGGACCATTCATGTTCGTTTTCCATGCTGTGCCATTGTTTATTTCTATTTTACATTAAGTTATATTAATTACTGTCATGTTTCATAAAATATATATATGTATATGTAATAGAAAGTAAGTTTGACTAAGGGATGAAATATAGAATATGAATGATTAATAATTAGAAACAGTAGTGCTCCCAAATGCATGCTCCAAATGGACCTCCAGAAGGCGTATGATACTGTGGAATGGGGAGCAGTGGAAGATATCCTTAGAGAACTTGGTTTCCCTCCGTTGTTTATTAAGTGGATTATGTTAACAATTACTTCTGTTTCCTACAGGTACAATATCAACAACAATGTGACAAGAATTCTTAAGGCCAAAAGAGGGTTGAGGCAAGGTGATCCCTTGTCCCCCCTTTTGTTTGTTATTATCATGGAGTACCTGCATCGAATTCTCCGCCCGTTGACTAAAAATCCTGACTTCAAAATGCATTCAAAATGTGGTAAGTTGGGTATTATTGATGTGAGCTTTGCGGACGATCTCCTTCTCATTTCAAGAGGTGATGCTACTTCAATTAAGCTCCTCATGCAAGCGTTTGGATACTTTTCCCAGTCTACTGGGCTTTCTCTCAACCCAGCCAAATGCAATGCTTACTATGGAAATGTGGATGCACACACAAAGCTTCAAATTCAGAATATCACCACCTTTGCCGAAGGTTGTCTTCTGTTTCGTTACTTAGGGATCCCCCTCACCAGCAAACGACTCTCGAATCACCACTGCCTCATCTTGGTTGAGAAACTTGTGGGTCGCATAAAACATTGGAGTTCAAGACTTCTAAGTTTTGCAGGACGTCAACAACTCATCAATAGTGTTCTGTTTGCTATAACGAATTTCTAGATGCAGAGTCTTTTGATACCCAAACAGGTCCTGAAGAAGGTAGAGGCGATTAGTAGATCCTTCTTATGGTCTGGGAAAGAAACCATTACTCACAAATCACCGGTAGCATGGGAGAAAGTCTGCAAACCCAAGAACCAAGGAGGCCTAAACATCATCAATCTTAAGACTTGGAATAAAGTTACCATGTGTAAATTGTTGTGGAACCTGTGTAGGAAAAGTGACAGCCTATGGATACGATGGGTGCATAGTTATTATGCGAAAGGAGTGGATATCATGGAGGTACCAGTTAAGCAGAGCTGCTCGTGGACATTGAAAGTTGTCCTTAACTGCAGAGATATTATACAGAACTCACCGGTTTGGGACAACATGCTAAGGGATACTAAATACAAGTCAAGAGCTATGTATGAGGATCTTAAAGATAGCAGTCAACAAGATGTTGCGTGGCGTAAGATGCTGTTTCACAACTTGGCTAGACCGAGAGCGGTGCATATTTTGTGGAGAGCATGTCACAATAGCTTGGCAACAAAAGAAAGATTGTGCAGATTTGGTATGCTGGCCAATATGGATTGTTGTTTCTGTGGTGCTGTAGAGTCTTTGCAGCATTTGCTATTTGAGTGTAATGCCACGAAAATGATTTGGCATGCAGTTTTAAAATGGCTGCAGTTTCACCACTCACCTTTGGGATGGAAGGAAGAACTAGTATGGATACTGGAACAAAGAAACAGGAAAGGCTAGAGATATACTATGCTCAAGTGTGCTTTCACAGAAGCAGTTTATGAGATATGGTGCCATCGCAACAGAGTGTGCTTGGAAAACGAAGATAGACATAATAGTGATAGTATAGTTTTTAAAATTATTGACAATGTGATTTACAGATGTTGGTCTAAGGTGCAGCTTAGACAACATATTGGAAAGCTTATGCTGCCATAGGGTATTACCATAGGACGTGAGTTTTTCCTTTCTAGTTCATATGCCTGCTGGATCATTTGATCGCCTGCTTGTAATAGTTTTTTGAATCCTCAATAAAGTCATTTTTGATTCAAAAAAAAAAAAATAGAAACAGTAGATATATAATTAATAAAACGCAAAACAGTCCCGTTCGATCGAAATAGCCTAATTAAGCGGTATAATTAGTTGTTCGAAATTTGATAAAAATTCACGTGGTAGCTAAGTTTAATTAGTAGATTAACATGGTGGTGTTATTTTGTTGAAATTGTGATATTTTACGAATCGACTGAAATTGTGTTGGTTTAAATATTCTTTATAAATAAATTATAATAATTTAATAGAATTGTCAATAGAGTTGTTAGAGTTGTCAATAGAGTTGTTAGAGTCGACAATAAGTTGTCAAAGTTGTTTTGAATTATTAAGAGTCATATTTCTATTTGTTTTGAGTAATTCTGACATGTTTAGAGTTGTCAGTATATAACGTCGGTGTTAGTTTTTTTTTTTATTTGGAACTTTAACAATTCATATCTTTTGAACCGTAACTCCGTTTGAGTCTCCGTTCGACGCGTTAGGAAGTAGCGTAATATTCTTTTCAATAAAAATGGTTTTGAGCAATAGAATGCTAGAAATTGGAAATGGAGTAGAAATAAAAGTGAATTAAATTAATATAGTTTGATATTAATTGGTTAAACTAATAATTGAATTAATTGCGATGAGTCTATTTAATCAGATTATGTTTGGACTTGGATGACTTATTCGGTTTATCGGTAAATTACAGTATTTTGAGAATTTGTCCGTAATTGTGTTTTTGGCTCGAATATTTATGTTGAGAATAATATATTGTTATACCAATGATGTTGTTTTGATAATATGTATATTCATATATATGTGGTAAATGTGAATTGACATGAGATAGTATAGATACTAGAGTTAATTGGATTTTGTGAATCGTAATTGATTAATTGGCCTCTTATATGTTAATGATGTTTGTGTGTGTGGCGAATGTTGTGTACGATTGGTGGATAATTCATAGAGTTGAATTATTGTGATATGCGGAAAGTTAAGATGGTAGAGATGATCTTAATTGCATATATTTGAGATATTGTACATACATTCATATCATAGTGTGCCTTGAAACACAGGTGGATTTGCTTTGAAACATAAGCGGGCTTGAATTCTAGAGTGAATTCGGAAAGCGGTAAACTATATGTTTACATTTGATGGCTTTGATCTTGTCAGGATCTGAAGCGTGGCTAGATTCTATATGAATCGGAAGCGGTGGAACTTTGGGTCCACATTGGGTACCACATGCATAGAGTCACATGTCTTGCATTGAGTCACATTGAGGTTATGTGATGTTTGAATATATGCATTTATGTGATTGTTATGTGTACATGAGACGTGATAATTGAAATTGGTGATGTTTTGATACATAATTGGTTAAATGTGTGAATATGTGATTATTATGGATTGTGTATATATTTGGGATAATAGTATTGAATGTTTTGAGTATTATACTATTGAATTTTGTGCATACTTGAATATGTGAAATTTATTGGATGACACTATTTACATGATTATGACTTGTTGTGTGATGAAAAGTATGTGAGACTAATGAACTGTAGAAGTATGGTGTGTATAGTAGTTATTGATACTTGCGATGTGATGATTTTATATGTCTGAATCCTAGCATGCAATTTATCATATGCCCACTTATATGATTTGATATCTCACCCTTTTCTCTTGTTTCGCCGTTGCCTTTATATTGGTAACGTGCAGGTATTCACGTATGAAGATTTAGTTGACGTTACTCGAGTCGGTTGTCACTCTGATACGTAGCACTCTGGGGGGGTAACGATTTATGTCATTCATGATGTTGTTGTTTAATTGTGTTATCTTGGTTGAACAAAATGATAAGTTAACTGAAGATGTTTTATTGAATACATGTTTAAGTGATTCCGTTGTGTTTTAATAAAATGAGTTATTCTGTTTCAAAGGTGCTATGTATCCGCTGTATGCGACGAGTTGATTTGTTTTGTTTTGATTATGTGACACCTCATTTGTTTATTGATAAATTTTGAAAACTCTGATTTATATATATTTGTCGGGTAGAAATGGGGTGTTACAGATGCCCTGTAGCTTTTTAGGGTTTCCCAAATGTGATCCCTGATTATAGTCCCTGATGGGCTCAAAACCCTAGATTGGTGAATTAAGCAAACCTGAGCCCAGATGATTAGTGTCTAATCAATCACAAGTGAATAGAATGAAGCTTTTGAATCCTATGATTGTATTGGATACTACTCCTTTCATTGATTGATCCTTTTCCTGAGCTCTTTTGTTCTTGAACATCCTCGATTAAGTACCAGATGAAAAAGTGACTGCCCTGAGTATCTGTTTTGAATCCAATGAAAAGTCTGAAGGTATGACATCTCAGGGGGGTCAAAATTAGGGTATGACAGATGCCCCTATTTAAGTTTCTTTCATCTGGAGGGAGAAAGATTAATATCTTGTTATCTCCGGAATGAGAGAGACTTAAATACCAAAGAATGCCCGAATTTTGGGCGCTCCTAGATGTTGTAGTGATAATAAAATCCTTGCATGACTTGATCCCGTTGTCACACTTGGCGGGGGATGAGGAGTCGGACTCCTCCCTTCGTTTCGGATGCTTTGATTGTGAAACTGGTCTTATCTATAATTTTGGACAATATCTCAGATAAAGAGAAAATTTTCAACGGTAAGTTTCCTCATCAAACTTCTCGCCGATGTCTGTCGGAAAGATACCATTCGATGGATGACTAGAAACTTCCTCATTCTTTTCTTTAATGGGATATCTTCAAGGGAAACCATATGACCGTGCGTCCTTTTGAGGAGCTAATGACTTTTCTTAAAAGCGGATGAACTGTCTTCGGGACGAAAACTGCCATTCATCGACTTATGCTGAGGAATCTGAACTATCTTCTCGAAGAAGACTGCCATTCATTGACTCCGCTGGGGAGTTAACAAACTATTTTCTAGGAGGAAAACTGCCATTTGTCAACTTTTATGGGGATGAAACATCCATAATAAGACAAAGTGTTCCTCGTAAAGGAACTGCCATTTGCCTACTCCTTGGGGTACTAAACAGACAAACTGTCTTTCTTGCGAAGGACTGCCATTTGTCGATTGCTAGGGGAACAAATTGTCTTCTGCTAAAAGAGACTGCCATTTGTTGACCTAGCTGGGAAATTGAAAAGTGTACAAACTGTCTTCTGTTGAAAAGAAAGACTGCCATTTGTCAACTTTGCTAAGGAATTCATAAACAAAACGAACTATCTTCGTGAAGAAGGCTGCCATTCGTTGACTCTGCTTAGGAAAAAAGTGAGCAAACTGTCTTTTGCTAAAAGAGACTGCCATTCGCTCGACTTTGCTGAGGAATCTTTAAGCGAAACGAACTGTCTTCGTAAAGAAGGCTACCATTCGTTATCTCCGCTGGAAAAAGTGAGTGAACTATCTTCTGCTGAAAGAGACTGCCATTTGCTCGACTTTAATAAAGAATCCTGAAACGAACTGTCTTCGTGAGAAAGACTGCCATTCGTTGTCTCCGCTTGGCAGAAAGTGAGCAAACTGTCTTCTGCTGAAAGAGACTGCCATTTGCTGACTTTAAATAAGGAATCCTAAACAAACTGTCTTCGTGAAGAAGACTGCCATCCGTTATCTCCGCTCGGGAGAAAGTGAGCAAACTGTCTTTTGCTGAAAGAGACTGCCATTTGCTGTCTTTAAATAAGGAATCCTAAACGAACTGTCTTCGTGAAGAAGACTGCCATCCGTTATCTCCGCTTGGGAGAAAGTGAGCAAACTATCTTCTGCTGAAAGAGACTGCCATTTGCTGACTTTAATAAGGTTCTTTAAACGAACTGTCTTCGTGAAGAAGACAGCCATTCGTTGTCTCCGCTTGGGAGAAAGTGAGCAAACTGTCTTCTGCTGAAAGAGACTGCCATTTGTTGACTTCAATAAGGTTCTTTAAACAAAATGTCTTCGTGAAGAAGACTGCCATTCGTTGTCTCCGCTTGGGAGAAAGTGAGAAAATTGTCTTCTGCTGAAAGAGACTGCCATTTGCTGACTTTAATAAAGAATCCTTAAACGAACTGTCTTCGTGAAGAAGACTGCCATTCGTTGTCTCCGCTTGGGAGAAAGTGAACAAACTATCTTCTGCTGAAAGAGACTGCCATTTGCTGACTTTTGTGGGGAAATTCAAAAGTGGTCAAGTTATCTTCCGGAGAAGACTGCCAACTATCGACTTGTCAGAGAATCCCAGGTGGGGAATTCCAAAAGTGGACAAACTATCTTATTTGAAGAAGATATCTATTGTCGACTTTGCTTGGGAGTGAACAAACTATCTCTTTGAGGGAGATTACCATTTGTTGACTTGCTGGGGATTTCTCAAAGTAAACAAACTATCTTCCTCTGGAAGACCACCATTTGTTAACCTCTTGGGGAAATTCGGGTGTATGAATCTTCTTTCTTAAGAAGAAAACCCCTTTCACGACTTTGCAGGGGAAGCTTGAGTACATGCTCAAGTGACTCGGGCACTAACATGATCAAAGCCTAACTAGACTATGCTAACTATGCAGTTATGATGTGTGAAGTATGCAAGAATATTATGATGATTATAAAATGTGACGTGAATGTGAATAGAGTTGTCGCGGATGTGAAATCCTATGATACAACTTGAATCTTTGTCGATCAGAAGATGTCTTCTTCTTGCAGTTTGCACTCCGTTGGGGATAATTGGTTACCGGTTGCCCGCTGTTTGAAGTGAGTGATATGAATTGAAGTGAAGATCCATCATCGGGAGATGTTCGCAAAGCGACCTCATGGGGAAATCTTGGTTCTCGAAGTCTCAACCGTTTTTGGAGCAACTGTTTGCATTCTTCCTATTGTTTGCAAGCCTTAGAAAGAAATTTCACCTTTATTTTGCAAGTAAATTCATTTGTTTTATGAAAACATTTTGTTTCAAGAAAATGACTGTTTAAACTTAAAACGCATTTTAAGAAATTGAATAAGACTCGATTGCAAAGAAAAGGCACAAGGCTCAAATTATTATTTATAGAATGGTGATCAGCCAAATGCTTGTTTCCATGGAGTATTTACAAAGTTGGAAATTGGTAATTTTTGGGAAAAGGGCTACGATGAAACGTGACAACCGTTATCCTTCCCTTCCACTCTGAATTGCGCTGTATTCGTGCTTCGTAGAAGATGACCTACTGATGATGAATACTCCGCTATGGATTTTCTGAATGATCAAGTTTGTCCTAAACACAGTTACTTGCCATATATCCCTAACTTTTGCATAAACTACCCCTTTCGGGTTTTAAGTCTACCGGGATTGATTATTTAATTTTTTTTGTCTCTAACTTTTGCCGAATCGCCCTTTCCGGTTTTCGATCCACCGAGACGCTCTTTTTTGCCTTAGCCGCTCTTTGCGAGTTTTCAACTTAGCGAGCTGTTCTTTTATTTATTTAGGCGAAGTATTTCTTGACTGCGTCGATGTTCACAGGACGGGTGAATTCTTCTCTATCCATAGTCGTGAGTATTAAGGCTCCTCCTGAGAAAGCTCTCTTGACCATGTATGGGCCGTCATAATTGGGAGTCCATTTCCCTCTCGAATCTGTGAGAAAAGATTGAATCTTTTTGAGTACAAGGTCGTCTTCTTTGATTGTGCAAGGTCGAACCTTTTTGTCGAATGCTTTCTTCATTCTTTGTTGATATAGTTGTCCGTGGCATAAAGCTGTCATGCGCTTTTCTTCGATTAAGTTCAATTCATCGAATCTGCTTCGACACCACTCGGCTTCTGTTAATTTTGCCTCCATCAAGACTCTCATTGATGGGATTTCAACCTCTATGGGTAGGACTGCTTCCATGCCATATACAAGGGAGAAAGGAGTTGCTCCAGTCGAAGTACGTACATATGTACGGTAACCATGAAGAGCAAACGAGATCATTTCATGCTAATCTTTGTAAGTGATGACCATCTTCTGAATGATTTTCTTGATGTTTTTGTTAGCTGCTTCTACAGCTCCATTCATCTTTGGTCTGTAAGGAGACGAGTTGTGATGTTCAATCTTGAATTCTTCACAAAGCTCCTTCATCATTTTGTTATTAAAATTTGAACCATTGTCAGTGATTATCTTGCTAGGAACGTCGTAGCGACAGATGATGTGATTCTTGATAAACCTGACGAAACCTTGTCTTGTGACGTTTGCATATGAAGCTGCTTCAACCCACTTGGTGAAATAGTCTATGGCTACCAAGATGAAGCGATGTCCGTTGGACGCTTTTGGCTCGATCATTTCGATCATGTCGATTCCCCACATGGAAAAAGGCCAAGGGGAAGAGAGTATATTGAGAAGAGATGGTGGCACATGAATTTTATCGGCGTAGATCTGACATTTGTGACACCTCTTTGCATACTGGTAGCAATCTGACTCCATCGTCAGCCAATAATATCCTGCTCTCAGTATTTTCCTTGTCATGGTGTGTCCATTGGATTGAGTACCAAAGGAACCTTCATGTATTTTTCTCATGAGTATTTCTGCTTCTTTTCTGTCAACGCATCTGAGCAAGACCATTTCGAAATTTCTCTTGTACAGAACATCTTCATTCAGGATGAATCTGCCAGCTAACTTTATCAACGTTTTTCTATCTTTCTTTGATGTCCCAAGAGGGTACTCTTGCCTTTGAAGAAAGTTCTTGATGTCGTGATACCACGGTTTGTTGTCGATGACTGCTTCTACTGTGAAAACATGAGCGGGCCTATCCAGGCGCATAACATCGATCCTAGGAATGTCATTCCAATGATTTATCCTAATCATGGAAGAGAGTGTGGCTAATGCATCAGCCAAGTTATTTTCTTCACGAGGAATGTGATGAAAATCTACCCTGTCGAAGAATGGTAACAATCTTCTCGCGTAGTCTTTGAAAGGGATTAGCCCAGGTTAGCGTGTTTCCCATTCTCCTTTGATTTGATTGATGACCAAAGCAGAATCTCTGTATACATCCAAGTGTTTGATTCTTAGATCCACGGCTTCTTCGAGACCCATGATGCAAGCTTCATATTTGGCCTCATTGTTTGTGCATTTGAAAGTTAACCTGGCGGTAAATGGAATATGGGTACCTCGAGGGGTAACAATAATTTCCCCAATCCATCGTCCATAAGCATTGACGGCTCCGTCAAAGATCAAGCCCCACTGGGATCCTATCTCAGGTCCTTCGTCTGGTAGTGGCTTGTCATAATCTTTCATCTTGAGGTACATGACGTCCTCGTCTAGAAAGTCAAAACTGGTTGATTCATTACCATTGAGTGGATGATGAGCCAGGTGCTCAGCTAGGACGCTTCCTTTCACGGCTTTTTGAGCGTGATACTCAATGTCAGATTCTGATAATAACATCTGCCAACGGGAAATTCTCCCAGTTAAGGCAGGCTTCTCAAAGATGTACTTGATTGGATCCATATGGGAGATCAACCAAGTAATATGTCGAATCATGTACTGGAGGAGACACTTGGCAGCCCAGGCCAATGCACAACAGGTCTTCTCAACCATGGAGTAGCGGGATTCACAGTCAGTGAATTTCTTGCTCAGGTAGTAGATGGCATGCTCTTTTCTCTTTGTATCGTCTTGCTGTCCAAGGACACAACCCATGGAATCTTCTAAGACGATTAAGTACATTATCAAAGGTCTTCCTTCCACTGGAGGAGACAAAATGGGTGGTTCGAGCAGATATTCCTTAATGCTGTCGAACGCTTTCTGACAATCGTCTGTCCAGACGCAACTTTGATTTTTCCGTAGAAGTTTGAAAATTGGAGCACAAGTTGCAGTCATGAGATATATGAATCTCGAGATGTAATTCAGATGTCCAAGAAATCCTCTAACTTTTTTCTCGGTTCTGGGTGAAGGCATTTCTTGAATTGCCTTGACTTTGTCTGGATCTACTTCAATTCCTCGTTTGCTGACAATGAAACCAAGGAGTTTTCCTGAGTAGACACCAAAGGAACACTTGTGGGGATTCAGGCGAAGCTGAAACTTCCGTAAGTGTTGAAATAACTTTGTCAGATTCTGTATGTGATCTTCCTCGTTTTCTGATTTGGCAATCATGTCATCCACATAGACTTCCACTTCCTTATGCATCATGTCGTGGAAAAGTGTAGTCATGGCTCTTTGATATGTTGCCCCTGCGTCCTTTAGTCCAAAAGGCATAACGCGGTAGCAAAACATGCCCCAGGGGGCTGTTTTCTCCATGTCTTCAGGTGCCATCTTGATTTGGTTGTATCCCAAAAATCCGTCCATGAATGAGAAAACTTTGGATTTTGCTGTACTGTCTACCAACATGTCAATATGTGGTAAAAGAAAGTCATCCTTAGGGCTAGCTTTGTTCAAATCTCTGTAGTCGACGGACATGCGGACTTTTCCGTCTTTCTTAGGAACGGGAACAATGTTAGCTAACCACTAAGGGTATTCTGAAGTGACGAGGAAACCAGCGTTGATTTGCTTTTGAACTTCCTCTTTGATTATCATGGCCATTTCCGGATGAGTTCTTCTCAATTTTTGCTTGACCGAAGGGCATTCTTGTTTCAATGGCAAGTGATGCTCCACTATACTGGTATCCAACCCTGGCATATCCTGATAGGACCAAGCGAAGACATCTGAGAATTCTTTGAGCAGTTGTATCAAACTTTCTCTAATCTCTGAACTGAGCGAAGCTCCAATCTTAACCTTTTTTCTGTTTCCATCGGAACCAAGGTTAATGATCTCTAGAGGCTCATTGTATGGCTGAATGGCCTCTTCCCTTTGTTGAAGTAATCGTGAGATTTCCTTTGATATTTCTTCGTCTTTTTCTTCCTCTGCCTCGAATACAGGGAACCCAAAGCTTGGAAAAGTCATACGGTCGTACGTTTCAACGGGGTGTTTTATGATTAATCTGCATGTGTGATAAGTTTTATTTAGACAACAAGGGAAGACTCGGTGTATGCAGTTAATGGAATATTTTGATGTTTTTAGGGTGTTTTTTAGGATTATCAATTTCTGAAAAAAGAAAAGGGAAAAACTAATGAAGGAACAAAATGACATTTTTATTTATCGACAGTCACTTCTTGAAACAAAGACCCTATAAAACAAAACTCTATTACTTTGGGCAAAGCAAAGAGGGAAATTTTCCTAAGAAATAGTAAAATGCAAAGTCCTATGAAACATCTCTTCACCCTGGGCTATGGTGAGAGGTCAAAATAACGGTGAAAGTTCCTACTTAGGAGTGCGAACAACAGTTGAAACTTCAACAGCTGTCCAATAGTGGCGAACCCCATTGTGCACTATGTAATCTGGCACCTTAGGCTTATGCTGGCATGTGGTAGGTCTTGATTTACCAACCACTATCTTTGTAACACTCAGACGATCTTCTTCTACTTCAACAGACTGAGCAGTGTAAGCATACCCATTTCCATGTGGACCAAGTGGAGTATGTCGGACTTTCTTTTGAGGAAACTTCCAATCTTTTGAATGGAGAGACTCGTTGTCGGAGACACTTTCGAGATCATCCTCTTATGTATTTTGATCTTGCTATTCTCCCAAGATGGCGTTGACTAGGTATGTGAACTCTAAATCCGTAGCCTCTGAGGGTGACTTGGGGATATAATCCTCATTGATGACTTCACCAGTTGATGATGATGAATAGCAAGGATTGTATATCTCTTTTGGCTGAGTAAGGTACTCGTAATCAATGTTCCATCCAGTCGGAACAATGTCTTCAAGAGAGATTTTTGAACTTTCAGGAGCAGAGTATTTCACCTTGTAGTCAAATTTTCCACTTGGTTCTCCTAATATATCCCAAGTTTCTTCAGGGATAGGAGGAACTTCTTCTGATGAACCATGACTTCTGGTGGTGAAGCTGTTAGTAACTTCGTCACTGCCTGGTCGAGTCTTACTTTCAGATCCTTTAGTTGGATAACAGAAAGGTGAATCAGACTCTGTTAGGGATATGTATCCTGCCTCTAGAAGGTAGGAGATACATTCCACTTCAAAATTCTCATCGGTGTTTTCTGTACCGATGGTATTGACTGTTTGCTGAATAGGTTGAAGAAAACCTCCGCTGCGGAATGTTTCTTGAATTGGAAGAACTACCTCAATTCCTGGAATAGCCTTTGATGATGTTGGAAAGAATCCAACTCCTGTTCTGTTCTTGTTGTTGGTAGGAATCTTAATGTGCCCCCAACCACTAGTAGTGCCATCCTTTACAACTTGGATTGCATCTTTGTAAGAAGAAATAGACGCTGCTTTCTCCTTTCCTTTTTCCTTATCCAAGGAAAGTGCCTGGAATTTAGTTCCAGCGACTTCTTTTGATTCTATGTCGGAGAATGATGACAGGTTGCTGACGATCAAAGCTCGTTCTCCACATACGGTTACCAATTTGTCATTTCTTATGAACTTCAGTTTTTGATGAAGTGTTGAAGCAATTGCCCCAGCCTCATGAATCCATGGGCGACCTAGCAAACAACTGTGTTGTGCCGGGATATCCATAACTTGGAAAGTGATTTTGAAGGTCTGAGGTCCAATAGTTATGGGAATATCCACTTCTCCAAAAACTGACTTCCTCGATCCATCAAATGCTTTGACGATGACGTGACTGTCCCTTAGCGGGTAATCTTTGAAGGATAATCTTGACAATGTTGATTTCGGCATGACGTTGAGAGAGGATCCATTGTCTATTAGGACTCCTGTGAGTACATCACCCATGCAGCTAACTGAGATGTGAAGTGGAAGGTTATGGTCCACTCCTTCTTCATGAAGATCTTCGTCACATAAAATCAGATTAGTTCCTGCGGAGATGTTGGCAATGATGTTGTTGAATTGTCCCACAGTAACACCAGGTTCTACAAAAGCTTGTTCCAAAACATTCTATAGAGCTTCCCTATGAGCTTCAGAACTCAATAGCAGGGAGAGAACAGATATCATAGACGGAGTATGTAGCAGTTGATCTACGATGTTGTATTCACTCCTCTGGATTAATTTCAAGATCTCATCATTTTCTTTCGCTTGAACAGCATTGGTCAGATGATTGTCTTGCCTATGTGGTGCTTCTTCCGAAGGTTTCTCCATATTTTCTGTCGTTCTGTTGAAAACTCGTCCACTTCTGGTGACTCGACTAACGTCAGCAATGTTGACAACAAACGGTTACGGTATTTCCTTACCATTTTCAATGAACGTAGCGTTGTACTTGTATGGTATAGCCTTGCTGGACTCATACGGTACAGGACCTGGTAATTAGATGACTAATGGAGTAACTGTTGTCTTCCTGCTGTCATACTTGACTTGCATTGGTTCAACTTGATTAATCTGAGGAGATACAGTAAAGACTTCGTCATCTTTTCTGTTGGCAAGAACTGTAATGGTATTATCATCCATCAGTTTCTGAATGTCGTTGCGAACGCGCAAACATCCTCGTGAATTTCTTCGACAGATTCCGCATCTACTGTAAGGATGGAAATTCGTTCCAAAGTAGGCAAGTCCATTTAAAGTCTTATGGAACCTGACTACCGATCCTTCAAGATCTTCAACTTGGTAGATCTTGTATTCTCCTAGACATCCTTGAACCATGTTGACGTCGTATTCAGTTTTGACTCGGACATGTTGAATCCATCCTAAGTCCATTTGTTCTTGTAATGCAGCTTGAACTACAGCACATCCTTGATTATTCTTTGGACAAATTTCACATGTGAAGTAGTTGTGAGGTGGTACATGGCCGTACCCCGCTTGTCTAGCGTGCATTTTGACGAGATTTTCCCCTATCTAACGGATGTCGTAGATTTGAATGACATTGGGGTGTTGATCTATGAAATTCACTGAAGCTTCTTTGTGTTGCGGCGAAGGATTTGCTTGGACGTTGGGATTAGTATCTTTGAAGGATAGCATTCCACTCTTCACTAATCTTTGAATGTCGACCTTGAAACTGAAACAGTTCTCAATGCTGTGACCTGGTGCCCCCTGATGATAGGGACAAGATTGGCCAACCTTGAACCAAGGTGATGATTCATGCGTTGGATTTGGAGGACTCCTTGTCTGAATGAGTCCTTTTGCCAGTAGTGTTGGAAACAATTCTGCATACCGCATTGGTATGGGTCAAAGGGAGGATACCTTTGTGCCCGATTGTTGTTGAAATTTGGAGATCAAACCTGCTGTTGAGGTTGCTGCGAGCTTTGTTGAAATGGTTGTTGAGAACCCTGAGGTTGATAAGCTGGCGCTGACTTAACAACCGGAGTTATTGTAGAAACTTGAGGTGGAAACTTCTTCTTAGCTTTGTGCAAGACATTGCTGACATCTTGATCCTTTTTCTTCAGGAAAGAACTTCCATACTTCCTTGGACCAATAGAAGATTCTGGTTCTTTGTTCAAGCGTCCTTCTCGAACTGCTTCTTCTAAACGTACACCCATGTTTACTATCTCGGTAAAGTCATTTGGGGCGCTGGCAACCATTCGTCTGTAGTAAAATGGACTCAAAGTCTTGAGATAGATCTTTGTCATTTCTTTCTCTTCTAGTGGTGGACAGATTTGAGCAGCAACTTCACGCCATCTCTGAGCGTATTCTTTGAAACTTTCTCTATCCTTTTGAGTCATGGCCCGGAGTTGATCTCTGTCGGGAGCCATATCCAGATTGTACTTATACTGTTTGACGAAGGCCTCTCTGAGGTCTAGAAAAAGTACGAATCTCTGAACTGTCCAAGTTCATGTACCATTTGAATGCAGCACCAGTCAGGCTGTCTTGAAAATAATGAATGAGTAATTGTTGATTATCAGTCTGAGTTGACATTCTTCGAGCTACATCACGAGGTGACTTTGTGGGCATGAATTCCCTTTGTACTTCTCAAAATCTGGTACTTTGAATTTGTGAGGAATCTTAACATTTGGAACCAGACAGAGGTCTGAAGCATTCTTTCCAAATAAATCTTGTCCTCGGAGAGCCTTGAGTTCCTTCTGCATTTGTAGAAACTTTTCCTGGAACTCGTCCAATCTTTCATACACGCCAGCATCCTCACTGGGAGCGTGATGATATACTTGTCCGCCTGGTGGAGGAAAAGTATGCATAATCGGCTGTGGAGTAGCCATGACAGCAGATCTTGGTATCTCAGCATTCTGTTGTGCGAAACCCATTACCGTTGCTCTTGTGTGGTGGTCGTTTTCTTTACCTCATTGTTTAACTTGGGAGGACGGCACGCTAGACCCTTCACGCGAAATTTGGAAGGAGAATGCGCCCAGGGCGGGATGAATTTTGTTTCATTTCTTCCTACGATATCACACAAACTTTTTAATTATCCTACGAGTAGGAAAGGGGAAAAAGATCTCAAATAAACCCTAGGAGTTTGCTAAGTGTGGGGATTCACCTAGACTAGAAATTCTGGAGTCTGGGAGGTCGGTTATACATAGGGAAGAGTTTAAGCACCCTACATATCCGTAGTACTCTATGGGAACCTTCTCTGTGTCTATGTGTATGTGTTTGTTGCTTGTTATTGGGAAAGTTTCTCCTTTGTGTTAGGAGAAGGAATTGAATTTTTATTAAAAGACAGACAGACAGACTATTTTTGGTATTTTATTAGCTCGCTGAGATTCCTTGTGAACCTCATGCCTACATATCCCTAATGGAAGTCAGAGATTAATGTTGTTCGGGGAACTAATTAGGGATTTTAATGATTTTTTTGGTGTCTTGCTTGAAGCTCAAGGTTGAAGCTTTAAATTAAATCTTTGTTTACAATAAAGAGACATGAAATCATCTTTATAGAGAGGTATTTCTACTATTCCACCATAAACATTTTTAAAGTGACAGAAAAGCTAAAAAATATTTCATTAAGAGGGAGAGCCTACTTGGTTGATCAAGTATGACAGCCAACATGCCTCTTGAATGAAAGATTCTCAACCAAATTAGGGAAAGTTGTACAAGTTTGGGTTGTGTGCAAGAGCAATGCCTTTCACGAGTCCTAAATGGGAGAATGTTTGAAATGATTGTTTGTTTGAAATGATTGTTTGTTTGTGGTGAGATAGGAGAAATACCTACCTATGAAGATGAGCTATGTCTATCTATTGTTTGAAAGATTTGATTTTTTAGCTGGCTTGTATGAGGCCCAAGCTTGAGGCTTTTGATTGATTTATTGACTCTGGGAGATAACTCCACTAGGGATGGATTTAAACTAAACAGTTTTTGTGTTCTGTACAAAGCCCAGAATTGAGGCTGACTCTAGCTGGAGAGTATTTATTTGATGGATTTTATTCGGTGTTCTGTACAAAGCCCAGAATTGTGGCTGGATCTACTTAGGGAGACTCTATTTTGTGCCTTGTATGAAGCCTAAGGTTGTGGCTAACTCTTAACTGGGGAAGTCATTATTTCATGCCTTGTATGAGGTCCAGGGTTGAGGCTGACTCTTTGGGGAGTTTTACTCTGCTGGAGGATTTATCTATTAAAAGACTGATTTTTTGGAGGCTAACCCTTTCCAGGGATTTTGAATGATGGCAGAAATATTATCTAATTGAGACTTCTTGTTTAAAGCCAAAGATTAAGGCTGACACTGACCAAGGATAGGCAAATATAGATCCTAAACTCTGCTAAGGAAAATTGATGAAGATAAGGGTGACAGAGACTGTCCATGTCTCTCATTCCAAAAGGTGTACTCAATGTGAGATTGAGACAATCTTAGCTTGTTTAAAGTCTGGTTTAGAGAGCAGAAGAAACTCACCAGGATAGGCTAAAAGGTGGCTAAAGACTTGTTCCTATGTTTATAAGAAACCTGATGGGTCCTTGTATACAAGCTCAAGAGGAAGCTGGAAATGCTTTTAAGAAGCCTGTGGGTCCTTGTACAAAGCCCAAGAGGAGGCTAATCGAGGGTCATCGAGGGTCCTTGTTATAGCACAAGAGAAAGCTATGTGGTTTTGAACTAATTTTGGCTTTAAGCAAAAGGGTAAGAGGTTTCACCGGGAATAATTCCTCTTGGGTGGATGTTTCCTAGTTTGGGTTCTAAGGCTTTTTCAAGATGTTTCACCGGGAATAATTCATCTCGAGGGTTTGAACTAAAGATCTCTAATTAGGAAAGAGCCTTCACCGGGAAGACATTCTCAATCCTAGGCCATAGTCCTATAATATATATATATATATATATATATATATATATATAGTTTAACTGTCCTAAGGTTTACACTCAGACGTAGTTCTAAACAAATATATATATATATACAGTTTATATTTGACAGTAATTTAAATAAGAATTATAAATTGAAAGCTTGTAAAGCCTAACCTGGATGGAGTGGAGGCCTTTGAAGATGTATGTACAAAGCCTTACCAGCAATTTTATAGATAACAGTTGAATATTTATAATAAACAGTTAAAAGGTTTTTGAAAACAGAAGAAGTGAAGATGGACAAAGGTCACATAGGTATCTAAAGAGTTTCACCGGGAATAATGCCCTTCAAATACCAGAAGAATGTTTTGAAAACAGAAAAGAGATTTTGTAAATACAGTTTTTGAAAACAAACTATGAAAAGAAAGAAGGTGTTGGGTCTTACGCTCTAATAGAGGCCCAGTACTTTATAGTACTGGTTGACTGTTATGAACACAGTTGAAAAAGATTAGAAATGATACAAGGTTTTGTTGTCTGAAAACCTGGATCGTCTGTTTAATTTAGGTTTGAAAACAGTTTTGAAAATTGACAAAAGTCAACTTAATTAGGGTTTAGACAAATTCTATACCTAATTAAGACCTACATGATTAGGGTTTTATCACAAAAATATTTACAAGAGATTAGGTTTTGAAAATCAATAGAAAACTATATTTAAAGTATTTTAAAATACTTAAAAAATATGTTATTTTAAACCTAAAAAATATGTATAAAATAAATAATATTTTTTGTGATTTTTTGGGTTATTCATAAAATAGATATGTTAAATGATAAGTGTGTGAAAAATCAAAAAGAAATGATTTAATTTGATTGGTTAATTTGTTGTGTGAAGTTGTAAAGAAAATGAAAAAGAAAAGTAGTAAAAAATTGGTTTTGGCCTCACCATGGTTTGAACCCACGCCCTTGTAATCAATTACTCAAAACAACACCACTAGGCCAACGCGCGCTTGGTGTCAAAGGAGTGACTCCATTGCAATACATGTGTTATTCAAATGCATAGAACAAAAAAAAGAAATAAAATGAAAAGGTCTGGGGCGAGGGGGATTCGAACCCCAGACCTTGGGCACGCGCAACACACAAAACCTAATTTTAAAATTAAATGATGGGTACGATGAGTAAATGAATGATGATAGAGGGTTTTTAATCCTCTGATGATGCTAAACAAACTGGTATCGAGATATATGAGAAAGAGTACTTGAATAAGTAGGTTAGAGTTTGAAAAAATACCTCTGAAAATGGAGGTCGTGAGGATGATGAGGAACACCTGGGCTTGTGTGAGTGATCCTAAAAGCTTCCTGGGGACTCAGTGATGCTAACTGAATACTTATTAAGACTTGAACCCCTCAGAATCGTCCAACCCGACTCCTTCAAATTGAGCTTCAAGTGAACACGGAGGTTGGTGAATTTGTAGTTACAGATGTGCTGCAGGCATTTGAATAGCTTCACTACACCTCTAGGAACATGTTGATGTGCTTGAATTGGTTTGACACCTTCTGAATTCTTCTACAGACCTCCAATTGCTTAAGCTCCAAAGTGAGAGTGACTATGGTGTTACTCCACTTACAGAAGTGATCCAGGTGCTTGGATCACCTCTAATGAACCCCTTTGAGATGTTAGAATGCTTACTTCTCAAAGAAGAGCTCTGGTTTGAAGAAATCGATTCTTCTTGCCAAAGAACTTTAAAAAACCATGAGCATGAGGGAGAGAAAGAGAAATCAAGAATTGGAGTTGCTTTGGTGTGAATTGTATGGAGAATAGCACTTATATTTATAGGCAAAGAGTTTTGTACAGATTGAGGGAGTGAGCTTGCTTAATGAGAGAGTTTTGGTTTCTTGGCCATGAAGAAATTCAAAGAATCTCCAAAATGCAATGATGATCAAACCGAGCTAGCTCCCTATCCATTGATTCTATCTGATCTTGGGGAACATTTCTGATATGTAGAGGCTTTCTATTGGCTTAGGAGAAGATTCCAATTGATGAATCATTACTTACCATAAATTCTCAAAAGTAATGACTACATAATCACATGTTCTTGCTTTTGGGAATCTTCTTCAATTCTTATGACATGGTGAAAATGAATGCATGGTATGCTTGCAGATGTGTTATGGTTCGTGTAGCATCCATTAGTGAAGCCATATGCACAAAATTACAAAGTTCCAAATTGTACATGACCTATAATTTCACTTCATGAGGCCAACTTTGAACAAGCATAACTCCTAGCTCAAAATGAATTTGGAGAAGGTTGAGCACAATTTGGAAAGCCCTAAACATCTACTTCAATTAATTATTTTGGGGTTTCTTCAGAATCATTTGGGAAATTTGTGAAAAATGGGCCTAAATTTGGAAGAAAACTAGGTTAAAAACACTTAGAATTTTTCTAAGTTTTTATGACCTAAAACTTCAAAATTCACAAATCTCTTATATTGATGGATTCCTTGAAAAAAGTTGTCTTGTAAGATGTTGTTTTATATTTCAAGATCTACAACTTTCATTTTGGGAGATTTTTGAGTGTGTAAGCAAAATTTTGAGTTCCCAAAATACCCTTAAAAACCCTAATTCCTGACTTTTTGCTCCATGGTGAATTTTCTTAAATTTATTTTGCCAAATGACTTTAATAATCATATATTGATGATATTTATCTTAAAAATTCATGTTTTGGCAAAAAATCCTAAAAGTCAAAGGTGATCTTGTATAGTTGACTTTTTCCAAATGAAGTGAAATCTTGGACTTTTGTGATGAATCAAACTCTCCTCCTCAAATGAATGATGTGAATGGATTATATTGAGGTAATAGAAGCTATTGAGTCATGCTTTAAGTTTTGGATTCATGTCCTGATTAAAAGTCAACTATCTTGGTGAATTAGGTCAAAAACCCTAATTGTCGACCAGATGAAATTGATGACTGTAGACCTTGAATTGATGTGTAATGCCTTATGGATATTGTCATATGAACTAATTGAAGATGATTGAAGCCTTTGAGTGATGCCCTGGGGCTTTCTAGGGTTTCCCAAATGTGATCCCTGATTTTAGTCCTTGATGGGCTCAAAACCCTAGACTGGTGAAGTAAGCAAACCTGAGTCCATGTGATGGGTGTCTAATCAATCATTGGTGAATAAAAAAGAAGTTTTTGAGTCCTATGATTGTATTAGAGACTAATCCTTCTATTGATTGATCCTTTGCCTGAGCTCTTTTGTTCCTGAGCACCCTCGACTAAGTATCAGTTTAATAAATGACTGCTCTGAGCATTTGTTTTAACTTGATGAAAAGTTTGGAGGTGTGACATCTCAGGGGGGTCAAAATTAGGGTATGACAGATGCCCCTCGTTTCGGATGTCTGTATCTCGAAACTGGTCTCGGTTGTGATAACCTCCCCTCGATCCGGATGTCTGTATCGCGGAACTGGTCTCAGTTATAATGATGTAAACAACCTCCCCTCGTTTCGGATGTCTGTATCTCGAAACTGGTCTCAGTTGTGATAACCTCCCCTCAATTCGGATGTCTGTACCGCGGAACTTGTCTCAGTTATAATGATGTAAACAACCTCCCCTCGTTTCGGATGTCTGTATCTCGAAACTGGTCTCAGTTGTGATAACCTCCACTCGATCCGGATGTACGTCTTAGATGAAGCTACCTGAACAGGTTCAATCAAAATATAGAAAATTGATGTAAAGAAGATTGGGCTTTAGACAAAGCTCGAGAGGAATGGTCTTAGATAAGACTAACTAAAAAGCTCCCTGAAAGGGTAAGAGATGTCTTAGAAAAGATGGATAAATATTTTAAGGAAGATTACCTAAAGAGGTTGAGAAACGTCTTAAACAAGACTACTTAGAAAGGCTCCTAGAAAGGATAAGCAATGTCTTAAATAAGACTACCTAGAAAGGCTCCTAGAAAGGATATGAAACATCTTAAACAAGACTACCTAGAAAGGCTCCTAAAAAGGATATGAAACGTCTTAAACAAGACTAACCTAGAAAGGTTCCTAGAAAGGATATGAAACGTCTTAAACAAGACTAACCTAGAAAGGTTCCTAGAAAGGATAAGAAACGTCTTAAACAAGACTAACCTAGAAAGGTTCCTAGAAAGGATATGAAAGGTCTTAGAGAAGAGTACCTAGAAAGGTTCCTAGAAAGGATAATAAACGTCTTAGAGAAGACTACCTAGAAAGGTTCCTAGAAAGGATAATAAATGTCTTAGAGAAGACTACCTAATAAGGTTCCTAGAAAGGATGAGAATTTCTTTGATTGTTTCTGAATTATCTTTGAAGAAAGACCCGGAATGAAGCATCAGAATTGTATTTGTGTCTTGAACGAGCGTTAAGATTGAATCGTTGATACGATCGTCTTTGCACCGTATCTGGATGATAATGTTCTGTTGATTCTGAAATGACCTGAAAAGGCAAAATTAGTTTTATACAATGTCATGATGCATGTGATGAGGTTCTCAAAATAAAAGAGAGTATTGTATGTTATGCATGTATTATGAAATATGCAGGGATGGACTATATAGTCGAAGCATATCGGCAGCTTTGTATAGCAACCGCTGGTTGAAAAAATAAATCTTTGCATGCTGTCAGAGATAATGACAAGGGGATTGAGAATTCATGTCTTTTGTTCGAGGATATCCAGCTGGGGATTTTTTATTACCGCTTGGGGATGAAAGTAACTTGAATGATCTGATCCTGATGTATCCTGGGGACCAGAAGAATAATCTTCTGATGTACTATCTGATCGAGCTCAGCTGTGAGTGTCTACTTTAACGGGGATAACGAGTTTGAATAAACCCTGTTGGAGAAGAAGATTGTGTCGGAGTACCGGAAGTGTCAGAGATGTAAACTTCGTTGGGGAACCAAGTCTTTGTTGGAAAGGGATATTTGAAGATAACTTCTCGAGGATTATCTGTGAAGATATATTGTGAAAACTGCTCTGTGGAGAGGATTCCCTGAGGCTCCAATATTTCAATGCCCCATGTCTTCAAGTACCTATTGTTGGAAAACATGTTTTTAACCATACGTGGTCCTTCGCCTATGGGAGTCTATCTGCCACTGGAGTCAGTAACCTGATATACTTGATGCTGGAGTTAGATCTTCAAAGAAGAGACAGATACTGACACCACCTGATACTAGTAGCTAAACAGCTCTTGCTGAGATTTGCGACTAATGCAACATGCCCTCTAGTGATGGCCTAGCCTCGCTGGTTGTTCAGTGTCTTTGAGAGATTCTGTGAATCGTGACTAGATTGCCCCTGGTATATGGAATAATAATATGTCTCTTGTATATACAAGCTTTTTAGCTGACTGAGTCAGGCGTACGAGACGTCTCTGCAACTTTATCCGTCGGGAGGATTTTTAGTCATTAGTCATACCCCATGCAGATTCTTCCTGATGTCAAACAGTTGAAATTATGTAGACAAAATCGTTTTATAATGACACTCAAAAAATGCAATGCATATGTCTGTCTTGAAGTTTAAAAACGTTTTTAGTAAAAAAAAAGATGTAAGAAAGCGATATTTTTAAAAACATGATATCAACTCAGGATTTATGGTAAACCTTAAGGAGTCAAGGTACCTTTTGGTAACAGTATGCTTTCGAATTAACTATGCTTTAGTTAGGACTTTCAAAGGTTGTAACGTGGTCTAGTTCACGGTTTCAAGAAACAAAGGATAATGGCTCGAAGTATATTTGTACCCATATCAATCTTCGTGATGTTCTTCAGTCAGTCCTATACTTAGCTAACTATCATTGAATGAAGGAGTGAAAAACACTTAGAAAGGGGGGATTGAATAAGGTTTCTTTCTCAAAATGGTAGATAAAAATAAATAACACAATTATTTTTATCCTGGTTCATTGTTAACTAAACTACTCCAGTCCACCCCTGACAAGGTGATTTACCTCAACTGAGGATTTAATCCACTAATCAAACTGATTACAATGGTTCTCCACTTAGATACCCTCTAAGTCTTCTAGAGTCTACAGATCACAACTTGATCACTCTAGGAAATCCTTTTACAATCAATGTAAAATAAATGTTACAAGAGATTCAAATGCTTCTTAATAAGCTATAATCACAAAGTGATTTTTCTCTTAAGTTTAAGATCTAACTCTCACTAAAATATTACAAAGTTGTGAGGTTGAAGATGAAGTTCTTCTTTGCTTTTCTTTGATTTCAGTTTGACAGCATTTTGGTACTTTTTCGTGAGAGTGATGTTGGATGCTTCTGAATTAGAACTTCTATTTATAGGCGTTGAGGAAAAGTGACCGTTGGGAGCATTTAATGCTTTGCGTGAATAGTACACTGCTGCATTTAATGTTTCACACTTTTGTCAACTACCTCGAGCCATGCTTTCATTGCTTTTACTGACTTTTCCTTTTGTAGCTTCTAACGTTCCTTTTGTCAGTCAGAGATTTGACGTTATAGCCTTTTCATCTTGTTCTTTCCTTCTGGACTCAGATTGTATAGAATAAACGTTTGAATATCAGAGTCTTCAGCTTTAGTGCAGATGCAACTTCTGTCTTCAGACTTGAGAAGTGCTTTGAGCGTGATACCATCAGATCTTTAGAGCTTTACTTCTGAGTGCCATCTTCTGATGCTTTCAAGATCATGTTCTGAATCTGCAGGACCATCTTATAATGTATGCCAGACCATGTTCTGACGAAGCACTCTAGAACTTCTGGATCAGAGCTTCTGAACGCTGATTTGTGCATACTCTTTTATACTTTTCCTGAAATGGAAAACGTGAATAATTAGAGTACCGCATTCTCTTATACAAAATTTATATATAATGTTATCATCAAAACTAAGGATATTGATCAGAACATTTCTTGTTCTAACATTGAAGCTCCAAAAGACTTTGGACTTGTAGCATTGACATTGGTGACGGTTCAAAAACCTGAAGTTTGTTTAAAAGGCAGTTATCTATCTCCTTTTTCTTGTAATATTTATTGTCGAGGATTTGTAGTGACCTCTTTTGACTTTGGTTATCCCTAAATTTTGCCTGAACTGTTTAGTTTTGAGATTTCAGTCAGCGGGATGTCTCAGTTTTTCCTAAGTCTCATTCATAGGTTTTGACTTAGCGGACTTTTTCTTTCGAAGGATATTGACTGCCTGATTTTTAATGATTATAGGAACTCACCACCAATCTTGTAAAAGAACTACTAGCATAATTGAGTTAGCTGAGTAACTACCCTTCCCTAGGTGATTATTAAGGGTTTTAACTGTACCAGAAAGAAAACTCCTACGCCTTAGGCTCAAAAGGGTTGAATAGGGACGAACATCCTTATATCTCCACTGTTTAAGAATTAAAACAATACCTGTATACCGTCAGCACAGTCCGCTCAAAAGCATATTGTATGAGCTTGCGGTATCGTTTTCGTCATCCTCCCTCAAGAGGCTCACAACTTTAGCGAGAGTTAAATATCATAAGGAAAACAAAGTAAAAAACACAGTTTTACATACAGTGAAAACACAAGGAAATTCCAGACAAACATATGCAATGCATTAATGCCTATTATAAAATAAATAGAGTATGACATAAGACGGATGTTTAAACAAATAGAATAGAAATTGCAAATGAAAATGAAACTAATGATCTAAGAAGTCGTCCTTCTAGATGTTAACCAGTCTTGTCATGATTAGGCATATGAGCGGTGATTGCAATAGAGGTCTCATGAGGGTTGAACTCAATTTCCTCAGCATCAATCATATCTTGGATCTTGTTCCTCAATGTCCAATAACTATTCGTATCATGACCAGGGCTACTAGAGTGATACGCACACCTCGTATTAGGATTGTAGCAAGGAGAGGAAGTGTTGGGCTACGCAGGAAGATCCCTCACACTAATCATTTCTTCCTTCAAAAGGTGTTATAATGCCAGAGCCAACGACATATTAATCTTAGTGAACTGACGCTTAGGCGTGTCCGACTTGCGTTGTTGTTGTGGCGCTGGTGTAGAGATCAGGACTGCCCCAATAGATTGGTCATGATTATTCTTCTTCTGATTATACACAATATTAAACTCCGAATTCCTAATGAATAGCTTCTTTGTAGCATTTGAGGATGTAGCCACTTGGATTTTACCACCACTTTCAACACGTTCTCCAATCAGCATCAAGTCGTTGAAACCAGATGAAGAATTTCCAACTAGAAGATTTTTGGTCAGAAGAGCCTTTAGCTCTTCTTGCCCCTTGGATAGGTCCAGTATCATCTCTTGGAGCTAGACGTTTTGAGCCTGAAGATCTTTGACGGCTTGCTCGAGAGCCATTTCTGCAGAAATAAACAACGAGAGAAGATGAGAAATCTGTGGTGGAAACCTCTTATGCAATGTTACGATATGCACATGCAACGTTTTCAAGGATCTTTGAGGAATTTAGTTTGCGACATTGAAATGTAGCTGCAGCTTTGAAGAACTTTCATTTTCGGATGTCCTTTGATAAGAATCAAGCTCACCATATCCAGTGGGCTAAAGCCTCTAATTCGGGATACTTGTATTTCTGAATTTGAAAGCACGTGGCTAGAGGAAAATAAATCCTCTTGCCCCTTGATAGGTATTGTGCCTCTAACGCGAAGACATATGGCTAGAGGAAAATAAATCCCCTTGCCCCTTGATAGGAATTCAGTCCTTGATAAGAGTACCTGAAATTGTGCGCCATACATTCCTAAGATCATTGAAAGGGTTAGTTAACATGTTATGTTATGATGTCATGCGAATGTGATGCATTAGGAAAAACATAAGATAACAAGGACGAGTGAGTCCTACAAACAAATCCTGCAAGGAAATCAAAGGGTTAGTAGCATACACAAGCAAGTCACACAAGTGTCCTTAGGTTTAAAGGCTTGTATGGAGTACATAGATAAGTACCCTCCCCACTGAAGTTTAGTTAGTTCAACCTGTTCTAGATAAATATCGGATTCTAGGGAGCTCATATCATTGACCTTTCTCGAAGGCACTATTTTAGTTCAGCAATCGAATCACCGACCGAAAACATCCTGAAAGTCTAGTCCATATGAGTGTAGCTTTGAGTTTCAACCAACTTGGGTCAGAACCAGAGCCAGCCATCTCGCTACTTTCTAAAAGGCCAAAGTTAAGTTCAACTAAGGTTCTAAGGGCAAATTAGTGCTTAATAACGCTACATGGTAGTCAAATGTTTCCTTGAGTCAGATCCCAAGGAACATCGGAACAAAACCAAAGTGCCGCACTAACGATGGCCACCATATCAACCATAGCGTTATACACCGTACAATCTCCTTGGTCTCTTACCATATACCTATGGTACACTAGATTCGGGTATAGGATCTTTCACACAAGTAACCCCCAAGACAACCTTTAAAATTAAAGCAATCAAATCAAACAATTTACAAGAAAGTAAGAGTGAACTAAACTCTAAGGTAACCCCTCTGTTTATTTATCCCCAACAGAGTCACCAGTTCTATAATACGGTGAGAGAACTGAATTTTCAAAATGTTTCGCAAACAAATATTGCGGTGAGCAAGAGTCACCACCAACTTTTATTTTATCCAATTAGGAATGGTATAAAAGAACAGGAAAGACCTTCTTTGAAAGAGATTGAGTTCGGGGGGTAGGTTATGAAAAGGGAAGGTGTTAGCATCCTTTTCATCCGTATTTATCTACGGGCTCTTAATAGCTTAGCTCACTTTGATTTGTTTTGAAATGTTTGATATGTGTAGTGTGTGTTTAGAAAAACCTTTTTATTTTTGAGAATGTGTGAAAAGACAATGTTAGAAAACATGGTGTGAAAAAGATTTGATTTATTGTGAGCAAATACTTAAGAGTTACCTACCCTAAGTTCGTAAGGTCTTTTTCACACCATGTTAGAAAACATGGTGTGAAAAAGATTTGATTAATTATGAGCAAATACTTAAGAGTTACCTACCCTAAGTTCGTAAGGTCTTTCCTATTCTAAAGACTTTCCTTGAGAGATAGTACTATCCATACCATATAAGGGCAGGTAGTCCTATACATTGGATGTACGGGTCATCGAAGGGTCATCGGATCGTCATAGGGGTTATCCATACCATAAAGAGGGTAGGAAGTCCTATGAGATATGAATAGTCATATAGGCAACCAGTAAGGATACCTTAGCCATCGAAGGGACTATCACCATTTAATCGAGGGACAAAATCATTTATATTGAAAGCGACATCGAAAGGACTATGATCTTTAAATCGGAGGGACATGGTGATTTTGAATCAAAGGCAGCATAGGCTAAGACATCCCTACGCTCGAGGGACTTCACTATTATAATCGAGAAGGCAACCAAGAGGGGGTACCCTAAAGGTGTGTGTGTGCGAAGTGTGTTAGATTCGAGTATTTAATTATCTTGAGTAAGTGACCTAACGGTTACTTTTATCTTACCATACAATCCTAAACCATACATCTAGACAAATAATAATAGCAGTTATAATGTGTGGAAAGTAAAGTGCAGAAAGTAAAGTCCTACGCTATTACAAAAGAATACCATGCGACCTATACATCGATTGCTAATATTTATATAAACAATTTAAATAAATAATTAAATAAAAGCAAAAACAAACATGCGGCATTCATCGAAGTTTGAGGTGAGAAGAGGAATGGGGAGAAAATATTAAAGTTAGAAAAATTAGGGTTAATGAGATCTAAGTGAAAACCTAAATTAATTAAACTAATCCTAAATTATTTAATTGATTAAAACCTAATTACTAAATCAACTAAAAAAACCTAATTGGCTTAAAAACCTAATAATTATTATTATGGCTAAAAACCTAATTTTACTAATTAATTAAAAAATAAATTATTTTTTTGGCTTAAAATAACATGATCAAATTAAACCCTAATTAATTAAATTTAAATTGACTAATGAAATAAAAAAAACTAATCCTAAAGGTTATTTAGTTAATGGGTGATTATTGTTAACTAATTAGTGGGTTATGAATTAGTTAGTGGTTATTTAGAAAACAAAATAATAATTAAACTAAAACAAAAGAAAAAAAAAAGAAAAAAAAAAACAAGAAAGAATGTTGAAGGACGCTATGATCCAGTGTGGCTGGTTCCTAAGGGTCCACCATGAGGAAGAATTTTTTGGCCTATCAAATCAAGATCATGGGAGATTCAAAGGCAGGTGCGCGAGGCTGCATCGTGAGTACGCGCATACGTGATGCTCTGAACCTGTGGAGTAACTAGGAACAAACAACTAAAAGTAAATTATATGTAACCCCAGGGATCTAACCCACGTTCATAGGGTTACGTGCTACACGCTTTGCCATCTGATCCATTTTCGTTCGCTGATAAAAACATACACCACAAACATTAAATCTGTAAATGAATATTATATGGAGATTCAAATAAAATAGTCAGCATCGGGCCCATGTAGCGTGCAAGACCAATGATAATGGGAGAGAGACTTTTGAATTCGTTGACTGGCGAATGACCATTCGCCGCGTGTGGTGATGGAGTCCCCAAGTACTGTTCATCATCTTCTTCTTCTTTTTCCAGATTTATTTTGCTACGTTTTTCCTAGGATTTAGCTATGCCTTTTGCTATGAAATTTCGTATCAATTACCTGCAACAAATCAAACTAAAAAATACGCGTTAAAAGGAAACCAAAAGCTGTCAAATTAACGAAATCGAGCCTCACGAATTCAACAGTGTGGTTTTTACATCCTGAAACGTCCTGGAAATAACAATACAAACAGATTTAAAGCTTATGCCCTAATCATGGCGGATTGTATTTTAGCCATGATAAACTTCAAACGATGGGTCTAAACTTCTCTAATGAACCTTTGGAATACGTTAGACATGTTAGTTTCAATCAAAGCATCACATAGTTAAAAATATGAATTCAAGAAAAAGTATGTAAACGGTGTTCATGCATGGTGTGATTCAGAGTGCTTTGGCTATTGAAATCGATGCATTCTTACTCTCTTTTACCTCAGGAACAAGTGTAATACGGTGGGAGAACTGGCCTTTTTAAAATGTTATGGATAGTAAGAGTCGCCACCGACTTTTATTTTATCCAATATATAAAAGGCTAAAAGAACAGAAAAAAAAACCTTTTTAAAAGACTTTGAGTTCGGGGGGTAGGTTATACAAAGGGAAAGTGTAAGCACCCTTTGTATCCATGGTTATCCATGGGCTTTTAATTGCTTAGCTCACTTTGTTTTCAAAATGTTTGGAAAGTGTCGTGTGTGGATAGTAAAAACTTTGAAGAAGAACTTTAGCTTGTAAATAAGCGCAGTCTTTTTGAATTTGATTTTGAAAAAAAGAGTGGAAAAATATTTTGAATTTAGAGTAAGCAATTAGTAGCAACTACCCTAAGCTTTAAACTTCGTTCTTTTAGCTTTTCAGGGCTATCCATACCATAGGAGGGTAGGAAGTCCTTTCATTGGATGTAAAAAGGGTCATCAAAATTATCGTTCGCCACAAGACTGTCCCTACCATAAAGGGGGGCAGGTAGTGTTAGAACAAGATTTGTTCTGATCAATATTCTATGTTTTGATGATAACATTATATATGAATTTTGTATAGGACAATGTGGTACTCTAATCCTTTGCATTTTCCATTTTAGGAAATACATAAAGAGTATGCACAATTCAGCGCTCAGAAGCACTGATTTAGAAGGTTCTGGATGGCTATATCAGAACATGATCTGCCAAGACATCAGAAGATGGTCAAGCAGAATCAGAACATGAACTATGAAGCATCAGAAGATCATGAAGTCAGAAGCAGAAGCACTGAAGTTCTGAATGGTATCACGCTCAAGCTCTTCAAAGTTAGAAGACAAGAAGATGTTCTGCACCAAGCTGATTGACTCTGATATTAAAACGTTGTTATTCACAAACATGAGTCCGGAAGCAAGTACAAGATGACAGGCTATTAAGTCTAATCTCTGACTGATAAAAGGAACGTTAGAAGCTACAAAAGGCAAAGTCAGTAAAAGCAGGAAAAGCATGGCTCGAGGTAGTTGACAAAAGTGTGAAACATTAAATACAAAGTTGTACTATTCACGCAAAGCATTAAATGCAACCCAACGGTCATCTTCTCTCAACGCCTATATATATAGAAGTTCTAATCAGAAGCAGCAAAGAGAACTCTTGCGCAAAATACCAAAACGCTTTCAAATTCAAAGCTCACGAACTACATCTTCAACCTCACAAACTCTTGTAATATTTAGTGATTGTTAAGCTTAGAACTTAAGAGAAATATCACTATTGTTATTATAGCTTTATAAGAAGCAAATCAATACTCTTGTAAACATTATTTTACATTGATTGTAAAAGGTTCCTAGAGTGATCAGTGTGATCAGTAGACTCTAGAAGACTTAGAAGTATTTTAAGTGGTGAATTCCTAGAGTGATCAAGTTGTGATCTGCATACTCTAGAAGACTTAGAAGTTTTCTAAGTGGATAACCATTGTAATCAGTTGGATTAGTGGATTAAATCCTCAGTTGACGTAAATCACTCTAAGGGGGTGGACTGGAGTAGTTTCATTAACAACGAACCAGGATAAAAATAATTGTGTTCATTGTTTTTATCTTACAAGTTTTTAAAGTCACACTTATTCAAACCCCCCCCCCCTTTCTAAGTGTTTTTCTATCCTTCAATTGGCATCAGAGCGCCGGTTCTAGGTGCAAGCACTTAACTGTGTTAGATAAAAGATTCAGGGAGAAAAACACAAAGTCAATATGGTTGAAACTGCTACATCTACTCCTACACCTGAACAAAACAACAATGGTAATGGAAGCAGTAGCTTCAATGGCTATAATAGACCACCAGTCTTTGATGGTGAAAATTTTGAATATTGGAAAGATAGACTTGAAAGTTACTTTCTTTGTCAAGATGGTGACTTATGGGATCTAGTCTTGGATGGTTACACACATCCTGTAAATGCTCGTGGAGTAAAGATGTCAAGACAAGAAATGAATGATGATCAAAAGAAACAATTCAAAAATCAACACAAGTCAAGGACTATTCTGCTGAATGCTATTTCTCCTGCTGAATATGAGAAAATAACAAACAGAGAAACTGCCTATGATATCTTTGAATTCTGGAAGATGACTCATGAAGGAAATGCCCAAGTCAAGGAGACAAAAGCTCTTTCCTTAATCCAGAAGTATGAAGCTTTCAAGATGGAGGAAGATGAAAACATTGAAGCAATCTTCTTAAGATTCCAAACTCTGACTGCTGGACTAAGAGTGCTTGACAAGGGATACACATAGGCTGATCATGTCAAGAAGATCATCAGAAGCTTGCCCAGAAGATGGGGCCCAATGGTGACTGCATTCAAGATTGCTAAGAATCTGAATGAAGTTTCTCTTGAAGAGCTGATCAGTGCCTTAAGAAGTCATGAAATAGAGCTAGATGCAAATGAACCTCGGAAGAAAGGTAAGTCTATTGTATTAAAATCTAATAATAATAAATTCACTAACGCTTTTCAGGCTGAAGAAGAAGATTCTGAAGAGTCAGAATCAGAAGAAGAAGAATAAGAAGAAGAAGAAGAAGATGATGAACTTTCCATGATCTCCAGAAGAGTAAATCAACTCTGGAAGAGTAAGCAAGGAAAGTTCAAGAACTTCAGAATTTCCAAAAGGCCTGAAAGAGGAGAATCTTCTGAACATAGAAGATCTGACAAAAAGAAGGCAACATGCTATGAATGCAAGGAGCCAGTACATTGCAAGAATGAGTGTCCAAAGCTTCAGAGGGAAAAGCCCAAGAAGAAGTTTGCAAAGAAGAAAGGTCTTATGGCTACTTGGGATGACTCATATTCTTCTGATCAAGAGTCAGAATCTGAAGATGAGCAGGCAAACATAACGCTGATGGCCACTGTTGATGATGAATCAGAATCTACATCAGACTCAGATTCTGAAGAGATATCCTTGGCAGCCAAGAAGACAAAGGAAAACATGTCATGGTACCTGGACTCTAATTGCTCGCGGCACATGACGGGAAAAAGGACTATGTTCCAAGACCTGGTGCTTAAATCTGCTAGAGAAGTTAAGTTTGGAGGGAACTAGAAGGGCAAGATCATTGGCTCTGGAACCATAAGCATTGGTAACTCTCCCTTTATAACTAATGTTCTGCTAGTAGATGGATTAGCTCATAACTTATTGTCCATAAGTCAATTAAGTGACAATGGTTATGACATAATCTTCAATCAAAAGTCTTGTAAAGCTATTAGTCAGAAGGATGGCTCAATCCTATTTACAGGAAAGAGAAAGAATAACATTTACAAGATTGATCTTCAAGATCTTAAGAATTAGAAGGTTACTTGCCTTATGTCTGTTAGTGAAGAGCAGTGGGTCTGGCACAGAAGATTAGGTCATGCTAGTTTGAGAAAGATTTCTCAGATTAACAAACTTAATCTGGTCAGAGGACTCCCTAATCTGAAATACAAATCAGATGCTCTTTGTGAAGCATGTCAGAAAGGGAAGTTTTCCAAACCTACATTCAAGTCTAAGAATGTTGTCTCTTCCTCTAGGCCGCTAGAACTTCCGCACATTAATCTGTTTGGCCTAGTCAAAACAGCATCTATCAGAGGGAAGAAATATGGATTAGTCATTGTAGACGACTATAGCAGATGGACATGGGTAAAGTTCTTGAAACACAAGGATGAGTCTCATACAGTGTTCTTTGACTTCTGCACTCAGATCCAATCTGAGAAAGAGTGTAAAATCATAAAGGTCAGAAGTGATCATGGTGGTGAATTCGAGAACAGATTATTCGAAATTTATTTCAAAGAAAATGGTATTGCCCATGATTTCTCTTGTGCTAGAACTCCACAGTAAAATAGAGTTGTAGAACGAAAGAATAGGACTCTACAAGAAATGGCCAGAACCATGATAAATGAAACCAATATGGCTAAGCATTTCTGGGCAGAAGCAATTAACACTGCATGTTATATTCAGAATAGAATCTCCATAAGACCTATTCTTAATACGACTCCTTATGAATTGTGGAAGAACAGAAAGCCCAACATTTCTTATTTCCATCCATTTGGATGTGTATGTTATATTCTGAACACTAAAGATCATCTGCATAAGTTTGATTCTAAGGCACAAAAGTGTTTCCTTCTTGGACATTCTGAACGCTCTAAAGGCTACAAAGTATACAATACTGAAACATTGGTTGTTGAAGAATCAATCAATATCAGATTTGATGATAAACTTGGTCTTGAAAAGCCAAAGCAATTTGAGAATTTTGAAGATATAGAAATCTCCAATTCAGACTCTGAAGAACCCAGAAGCAAAGTTTCAGAAGATCAAGTTGCTGCTTCATTCGAGAATCTCTGATTTTCTGAAGAGCCAACTATCAGAAGATCTTCTAGACTCAACTCTGCTCACTCAGAAGATGTTATCATTGGGAAGAAATATGATCCTATCAGAACAAGAGCATTCCTTAAGAACAATGCAGAATGTCAATTTGGTCTAGTATCTCTAATTGAGCCAACTTTTGTTGATCAAGCTCTGGAGGATGCTGACTGGATAATTGCCATGCAAGAAGAACTAAATCAATTTACAAGGAATGATGTTTGGGATCTAGTTCCAAGACCAAAAGGATTTAACATCATTGGAACTAAGTGGGTCTTTAGAATTAAGCTAAGCAAAAAAGGAGAAGTTGTAAGAAACAAAGCGAGACTGGTTGCTCAGGGCTATAGTCAGCAAGAAGGTATTAACTATACTGAAACCTTTGCACCAGTGGCCAGGTTAGAATCTATTCGCTTATTAATTTCTTTTGCCACTCAACATAACATCACTCTGTATCAGATGGATGTTAAGAGTGACTTATTAAATGGCTATATAGATGAGGAAGTATATGTCCACCAACCTCCTGGTTTTGAAGACTCTAAGTCTCCAGAACATGTTTCAAATTAAAGAATTCATTATATGGCCTAAAGCAAGCTCCTAGAGCTTAGTATGAAAGATTAAGTTCTTTCCTTCTGAATAATGGTTTCACTAGAGGACAAGTGGATACAACTCTCTTCTGTAAAACCTTTAAAAAGGATATTTTAATTTTCCAAATATATGTTGATGATATTATCTTTGGAACATCTAATGCTACACTTAGAAAGGAGTTTGCTAAGTCTATGGAGGCTGAGTTTGAAATGAGCATGATGGGAAAACTCAAGTATTTCCTTGGGATCCAGATCAATCAAACTTCTGAAGGAACTTATGTTCATCAGACCAAATATGTGAAAGAACTTCTGAAGAAGTTTAATCTTTCAGAAAGAAAAGAAGCAAAGACTCCTATGCATCCAACACGTGTTCTAGGTAAGGATGAGGTAAGTAAGAAGGTAGATCAGAAGCTCTACAGAGGTATGATTGGATCTCTTCTATATCTTACTGCTTCTAGACCTGACATTTTATTCAGTGTTTGTCTGTGTGCAAGATTCCAATCAGATCCTAGAGAATCTCACTTAACTGTTGTTAAGAGAATTCTGAGGTATCTGAAAGGTACTACTAATGTTGGTTTAGTCTATAGAAGATCTGAAGAATACAACTTAGTAGGATTTTGTGATGCTGATTATGCTGGAGATAGAGTTTAAAGGAAAAGCACTTCTGGAAGTTGTCAATTTCTTGGAAGTCATCTGATCTCCTAGTACAGCAAGAAGCAAGCTACAATTGCCCTCTCTACAATAGAAGCAGAATATGTTGCTATTGTTGGATGTAATACACAGATGCTCTGGATGAAGAGTCAACTAGAAGATTATCAGATATATGAGAGTAACATTCCTATCTTCCGTGTTAATACTTCTGCTATTTGTTTATCTAAGAATCCAATCTTACATTCCAAAGCTAAACATATTGAGATTAAACAACATTTCATTAGGGACTATGTTAAGAAGGGTATTCTATATTTAAACTTTGTTGATACAGACCATCAATGGGCTGATATCTTTACAAAACCCCTTGTTGAAGATAGGTTTAAGTTCATTCTGAAGAATATCAGTATGGATTTATACCCAAAATGAAAGGATGTGAAGTTCTGATATATGGATTAGATTTGAAATGATCATTTAGTTTCTTATCAGAAGTTCTGACAATGTTGATCAATTAGATATTCTGATTCTGTTATTACTAACAATTCATATGTCTAAGTTGATTCAGAATTTCTTTTAAAGCAAAACAGCTGTCACCAGCTATTCCAGAAGATGAACACGTGTTCACTCTGAAGGGACAAGCATGCGTGCAGTTGATGAGACGCCGCCCTAGGAAACTTTGCAAATCATTTCAAATATCACGTTTTACCCTAACGTCACTCAACATTAAATGCTAAGTGATTCAATCTCTGTAATCTCCTTCATTCAAAATCATATTACATATCATTTCAAATTCGTGCCTATATATACGCATCTCTATATCATTTCATCTCTTTCCATTCACTCTCTTTGTTCATTGTCTGTGTTTGTTCGTCTCTCTCTCTCTTTTCATAAACCCTAGTTTCTAAACCCAGTAATCTCAGTGTGAATCTATGGCTTCTTCATCAAATGTTCAACGCAAGGTTTCATCTTCAAACCAAGTTCAACAAAAGAAATCTGCAAACACTCCTTTGAAGACATGTTTGATTCCTTATGATGAACTGGAGGTTCTCTGCGAAACTATGGTGGATTTTGAAAATCTTATGGCTCATGATTTTAAAATCAAAACTGGAATGCTAGTACAAGGATGGTCAAACTTCTTTGAACGGTTGATTGGACCAGTTTACCCTACGTTGGTTAAGGAATTCTCGACACATGCAACTGTTACGTCAACTACCATCATCTCCTTTGTGTTAGGGCATGAAGTTGTTGTGAGTGAGAAGCTGATAAGAAAAATGTACGATCTTGATGGTATCAGTGGAATTACTGGAGCTCTCTCAGGCAGAACTAATTGGGACAAAATTGACCCTAAGTTGTTTACTTCTGTTGTTGCCTCTCCCTACACTACTGACTTGAAGCCTTCCTATAGAGTATGGGCAAAGATCATTTTGGGATCTATCTATCACAGAAAACCAACAAACTCTACTACCTACGTCAATCAAGATCAGAAGTATGCTTTGTTCTGCATTGAAAAAGGCATGAGAGTCAATTTACCACACATTCTGTTTCAACATCTGAAGACAAATGTTGAAGAATCAAGAGAAGAAGAACGTATGAAGAATCCCAAGCTTAATAAGAATACTATTCCTTTTGGAAGAATGATATCAGATATTCTAACTGAGAGTGGTTTGATAGATACTCTGAGAGCAGCTGGCTCTTCTCAGAACTTGACTGCTATTCGTGGGAGTATTCTAAATGCTCAGTCTCTAAGAAGGATGCACTTGATTGAAAAAGTGACCACTCCTCCACAAGTATTTCCATATATTCTGACTAGAAGAACTCCTGTGGTGAGCTTCTCTCATATGTTCAAAGAGGAGCTAGACAAATCTGTTAAACGCTATCTGAAATCATGTGTTAAAGCACAAACTTCTGTTGATACTGCTTGGATTCGTGGAAGAACTCTTCCATCTCTGGATGAATTAAGGAAGAAAGATAAGAAGAAGAAAGAGAAGAAGCTGAAGAGAAATGTCACAGAAGAAGGACCTGATGCTAAGAAAGCAAAGAAGCAGAAGAAACCTTCAGGTATTGTAATCTCTGACTCTGTACCTGCTACTAATTCTGAACGTGTATCAACAGACTCTCTCAAAGTACCCAGAACTTCTGAACAGTTTCAGAAGCTCATAGAAGATGCTTTCAAAGCAGACTCTTCTAGCTCTCAATCTACTTCTGCCCTTCCCCCTTGGAAAAAGCCACCTCCTTCTGAAGTTCCATCCTCTTACACCACATCTAATAGACTCCATTCTCTACCAACTCTTGACCCCCAACCTTTAAACTTTGTTTTTCCTCAAATTCCTTCTGAAAATATATTCTCTACCACATCCATTCCTTCTACAATATCACCTTTAATTGATCATTCAACCACCTCCACCGCAGATTCTTCATCCTCTTTATCCTCCTCTCTCACCTCTACTTTGTTCTCAAGAGAACTTGAACCCTACTTCATTCTGAACCCAGACTTTTCAACCACACAATTCAAAACCAAACCTTCTGAACTTTTTGTTGGTGTTCGTTTTGAATTTTTAAAGCTTAAGGTACAGACAGGTTTAGATGCACTGAAGGTAGCACATAATGCCAACATGGATTATGTTGCTTTTGGGAATCTCTGGAGAGCTTTCAGAAGCGAGATTCATTATGACCTTCTGAAGCTTCAAGAAGCTTGTATGGCTGATGCTCCTGGTCCTTCTGGATTTCTTAGGGACTTTGAAGAAAGCTACTTCTATCCCATCACCAGCTGGAAATCTCTTGAAGTGAAGGAATCTGTTGATGAGCTTGAAGAAGTGCATCCTCTGGCTATGATTGTGTGGAAGCCTCAATACAATGTTCTGACTGGCGACTTTCAGTCTATATTCAACTGGCTTAGGGAGAATCCCTCTGTTAAAGCACCAAATATGGTATATCCAGAAGTTGAATATCCATCAAAACCGGTTGCTCCAACACCTCTAGCGAATCTGGCAGATATTCTTCTGGCTCTTGAAAATCCAGATGTTGAGATCCCTGCTCCTGTGTATTCTGAAGATATGTTGAGAATTATCCTGCTGAGAAAACTCCTGCTGAGGAAAATCAAGATGATGTTCTCATGGTTGAAGCAAATGCTGAGAATTCTCATGTGATGGACAACAGCTTTGATGCTTCTTCTGCCGAACCTTCTGCCTCTGTTTTGATAAACACTATGAAGGATCTTCAACAGAATCAAGCTGATTTAGTTAGCCGTCTGGACAAGCACGAGGACACTCATGATGAGTTCAGATCATTCATGAAGAATCAGAAGGAAGACACTACTGAGATTAAGAACCTTCTGGCCATCTTAGCTTCTAGGCTTGGCCCGTCGTAGTCTGTCTTTGGTCTTAGTTGTTTTCTTTTGTTTTTATGCACCTGCTTGACTTGCATCTGTTTCTATCTTGTGTACCTTCTAATTAATCAATGAATTTTTATCTTCTTCACTCTGTGTGTCTTTTATCATCTGAATCTTTTATGCTTTTTGATGTTATGGCAAAAAGGGGGAGAAACATGATAATTGAATTGGTTTATTATATCAGTTGTTGGGATTAAGTCTCAACATTTCCTAACATTATTTGCAAGATCTATGTCTTTGAGATTTTTTGCAGGATTGAAGATATTCTGAAACAGCTCAACATGAGAAGCAAATTGTAATACGGTGGGAGAACTGACTTTTTTAATGTGCGGATAGCAAGAGTCGCCACCGACTTTTATTTTATCCAATTGGAAAGGCAAAAAGAACAGGAAAGACCTTTCAAAGATTTTGAGTTCGAGGGGTAGGTTATACAAAGGGAAGGTGTAAGCACCCTTTGTATCCATGGTTATCCATGGGCTCTTAATTGCTTAGCTCACTTTGTTTGTTTGATTTGTTTGAAAGTGTCGTGTGTGTTTAGAAAAAAAAGATTTTTTTGAATAAGGACTTTAACTTGTAAATAAGTGTAGCCTTTTGGAAATCGTTTTGAATAGAGGTGTGAAAAGCATTTGATTTTGATTTGAATGTTGAGAAAGCAGTTAAGAGCTACCTACCCTAAGTTTGTCTTTATTGTTCTTTAAGTCTTTCGCTTGAAAGGGATATCCATACCATAATGAGGGTAGGTAGTCTTTCCATTGGATATACGGGTCATCGAGGGTTATCGTTCGCCATAAAACTGTCCCTTCCATGTAGAGGTAGGTAGTCTTTAGGGAAGGATATAATAGTCATTAATCTTTTTAAGCATCATGCGAGGATACCTTAGCAATTGGAACAATCATCATGTTTTACTGAGGCAGCATCGAGGGACTAGATCTCATAATGATTTCAATGATTAAGGCAACCTTTGCTTTAGGTATCCTCGGAATCGAGGGACTTGACTATTTTGAAATTCACATAAAGGCAACAGGCAACAAGGCAACAAGAAGGTTTACCCTAAAGGTGAGTGTGTGCGCCACAATCAAGTGATTCAGTTCAGATATTTTATCTTGTAAAATTAGTGATTCTATATTCAATTCAGGGTTGCACTCCCTAGGATTTCTAACCACAACAGTCATAATAAACATTTAAAAATCCTACACTATTACAATAAACACCGGTTAATGCAGGAAAATAGAGACAGAAAAATAAACCTAATTACTATTACAATAAAACCCAGAAGGGTAACGGAAAATAAATGGCAGAAAGAAAGGTAGACAACTTTTTGTACATGGCTTTTGGGGAAGATACAATAAAATAGATAAAAAATTAAAATTGTTACAACCTCGGAGCAGATACAAAAATTATGAATAATTTGGCAAATAATAGAAAGGCAAGGCCAAAGGGCAAACCCCGAACGGGGCAAAGTTAACCATGGTTAATAGAAAGGAAACAAGTTAAAAACCTAAACCTTAAGGGTTTGTAAAAAACCTAATGGTATTAAATTAATTATTACAGTTAAAAACCTAATGAAAAAAAACAAAGGGAAAACCTAAGGGGAAGGCCTAAGCCTACAATTTCTCACATTACTGATAGTCACATGGTTTTGATTAAAAACGCTAAAATTAATTTTTAATTACTAATCTAGAATTAAAACCTAATTTTAATTATTTAACCTAAAAATTATTTTCCTTATTAATTAACCTAAAATTAATTCATTAAATTAATTCTAATTATATTAATCCTAATTAATTAATCGTTATTAAAAAATAAAAGTTTGATTTTATAAAAGAATTTCTTATTTTTAGAGAAAAAAAAAAGAGAATCACTTTTGAAAAGAGTTTTTAAAAAGAAAGGAAGGGATAAAAAAACAATTGAAATACATAAAAAATAAAAAAAATTCTAAAAACCTGGTGTTTGGATATGGTCCTTGAGGGTGCATCATGGGAAAGTGGCCAACAAAGTGTTTGGCCAAAACATGGTTAATGGTTAATTAAAAAATGGAGTGAAAAACAATTGTCAGGAATGAGAGATAAGATTTGCATCCGCTCCTCTTTGACCAAAGGAAGTACCTTGATTTGGTCGAAAGCCAAAAGACTTTTGGCCAAAAAACACTTGATAAAACTCCTTCCACTTGGTCAATCCATATGAAACCTGTACATAAACTGCACTGTTACGGTTAAGAAAACAAATGGAAAAATAGAAAAGTCGTCAAAATAAAATCAAAAAATATAAAAACCTGATTATAAATCAAATAAAATAAGAATACGAAGCTACAAATTTTTTGAGATTTTTCTAAAAATATGAAAATAGAAATTAAATCGAATAAAATAGAAAAACAAGGAATTTGCGATTTTGAGCAGAAGTTCTTCGATTTTTTATTGAACTTCTGGAAAAAATTCGGAGCAAATTGAAACAGTATTTTCAGAATTTGGCAGATAGGCATGAAAATTTATCACTCTGGTGCAACCAAAATTAGAGTGACGAAATATTATTCGTGACGGTCAGAAACGATGGTAAAGGGTTTTTTGTGGATGGGTGTAAAATTATGAGAGTTGTCGATTGTTAGTGTATGAGAATGAAGAATTTGGTAGAGGTGAATGGTTGGTGAATAAGGGTTGTTAGTTATTTATAAGAAAACATTAGGTTAAAAGGAAAATGGGCTTGGACCTCACTAAGAGCTTCATTTATTTTATTTTCCTTATTTTGAATTATTTAAATGAATAAATCAAAACAATTGAAATAAAATGATTTAAGGGGTGATTGGATTAAAATTGTGGCCCAATAATGAATTTGCTCAATTTGGACTTTATGCACTGACTCAAAACTTCTCAATTTTTACCAGCCATAATTTTCTCAATTCTCATTATTTGAGAATAATTTTGAATTTGTTGGGAAGCTTGGGATGTCCTCTTCAATTATTTTTGCACTTGAATATTTTTGTCTTTAAAAATGAGAGGGCAAATTTTGGGGTATGACACAAATACATGGGGAAAAGCAATTCTATAAAGAAGCATGCTCTTAAAGATTTGAAGCAAGCTTGGTGCTGTGAAGCTTCAAGATCAGTAGCAAGAAGAATGTTTTGATTTTGTTTAGACTGCTCTGATACATTCATGCTCTGATACATTTTTTTAAGAATGCTCTGATACTATCAAACATGCTCTGATACATTCCAGAATGCAAGAATGCTCTAATACATTCAAGAATGTTCTGATAAAATCAAGCATGTTATGATTCAATTAATTACAAAGGAGAAATTCAAAGCTCTGAAGCTGTCCTATGGAAGCAAGAAGCAGAAGCTCTGAATGTTCTGAAGTTCTATGCAAAGTGAAAGTCTCGACTGAAATGAAAAATACTCAGGGAAGTCTTTTATCTATAAATTCTTCTAGTATTTATTTCAGGGGGAGGTTGTTAATATCGGGGGGAGACATATTCACACACTCTTATTATATGCTTATGCTATATCTGTGTAATTTTCTTTTGTCATCTGATATTCTGGTTACAAATTCATATCAATTATATATGTTTTTGTCATCATCAAAAAGGGGAAGATTGTTAGAACAATATTTTTTCTGATCAATATTCTATGTTTTGATGATAACATTATATATGAATTTTGTATAAGACAATGTGGTACTCTAATCCTTTGCATTTTCCATTTTAGGAAATACATAAAGAGTATGCACAATTCAGCGCTCAGAAGCACTGATTCAGAAGGTTCTGGATGGCTACATCTGAACATGCTCTAGCAAAACATCAGAAGATGGTCAAGCAGAATCAGAACATGAACTATGAAGCATCAGAAGAACATGAAGTCAGAAGCAGAAGCACTGAAGTTCTGAATGGTATCACGCCCAAGCTCTTCAAAGTCAGAAGACAAGAAGATGCTCAGCACCAAGCTGATTGACTCTGATATTCAAACGTTGTTATTCACAAACATGAGTCCTGAAGCAAGTACAAGATGACAGGCTATTAAGTCTAATCTCCGACTGACAAAAGGAGCGTTAGAAGCTACAAAAGGCAAAGTCAGTAAAAGCAGGAAAAGCATGGCTCGAGGTAGTTGACAAAAGTGTGAAACATTAAATGCAAAGTTGTACTATTCACGCAAAGCATTAAATGCAACCCAACGGTCATCTTCTCTCAACGCCTATATATATAGAAGTTCTGATCAGAAGCAGCAAAGAGAACTCTTGCGCAAAATACCAAAACGTTGTTAAATTCAAAGCTCACGAACATCATCTTCAACCTCACAAACTCTTGTAATATTTAGTGAGTGTTAAACTTAGAACTTAAGAGAAATATCATTGTTATTATTATAGCTTTATAAGAAGCAAATCAATACTCTTGTAAACATCGTTTTACATTGATTGTAAAAGGTTCCTAGAGTGATCAGTGAGATCAGTAAACTCTATAAGACTTAGAAGTTTTCTAAGTGGTGAATTCCTAGAGTGATCAAGTTGTGATCGGTATACTCTAGAAGAGTTAGAAGTTTTCTAAGTGGATAACCATTGTAATCAGTTGGATTAGTGGATTAAATCCTCAGTTGAGGTAAATCACTCTAAGGGGGTGGACTGGAGTAGTTTCATTAACAACGAACTAGGATAAAAATAATTGTGTTCATTATTTTTATCTTACAAGTTTTTAAAGTCACACTTATTCAAACCCCCACTTTCTAAGTGTTTTTCTATCCTTCAGGTAGTCTAAGGGAAGGATATAATAGTCATTTAATCTTTTAGGCAACAGGCGAGGATACCTTATCAATGGGGACAATCATCGTTTATAAGGCAACCTCGAAGGACAAAATTGATGATGAATGAACTGAAGGCAACATTTGTTTTGCTTTAGGTATCCTCGGAATCGAGGGACTTGACTATTCAGAATCACAATTAAAAGGCAACAGACAATAAGGCAACAGGCAACAAGAGGGGTCACCCCAAAGGTGTGTGTGTGGCACAATCATGTGGTTAAATTCAATTATTTTATCTTGTAATTAGTTATTCTAATTCAATTAACAGGCTTGTACTCCCTAGGATTACTAACCATAGCAGAAAAATAAAACAGTTTAATAGTCCTACGCTATTACAATAAACACATGTTGATGCGGGAAATAAAGGCAAAGAATAAAAGGCAGAAAATAAGAAATAAACAATTAATTTAAATATCTCGAGCCTTCATCGAATCCTTGATCAACCCTGAAAAAGAAGAGAAAAGTTAGTGCATTAAAGATCAACAACCCTAATTGATCAAGATAAATCAGGAAAAAAACAACTGGTTTAAATAAAATATGAAAAGTAAATAATTTAATATTTTAAATAACCATTAAAGGTAAAAAAAATCGAAAGTTAGTTTAAATATAATAATTAAATAATTATTGGATTAAATCCTAATTATTTAATTGATTGAAAGTATATGTGAAAATTTGAATTCTTAGTAAAAAACAATTATTGGTAGAATTAAAAAAATCGAGTTTTCGATAAAATAAATAATTATAAAATTATTATATAACAAAATACTTTGTCTAAAATAAATAATAAAAAAACTATAATGATAGATAAAAAGAAAAAAAGAAAAAAAATAAGGAATTGTGTAATTAAAAATAAAAAAAATTGGAAAATACTTAGCTTTAATCAAGTGTGGCATGGCTGAGGGCGTATGATGTGATCGCAAGCTCCCGGAACGTCAGATCTGGAACGGATGAGATATGAGGGTGGAAAATCGTGGCTGCATCGTGCGTGCGTGGACCGTAGGAGCCCCGGATCCTTCAGCAACCAAAAAGCCAGCGCGCCTTTTTTTGTTTCAAATGGACTAATGGTGGCGTGACACGCCATCGTCTTCTTCATTGAAAAATCCAGAATGCGCTTTTACAGCGCTTTTTACAAAAACGCTATAAAAAGCCATACTTCTTACACCTGCAAAATCATAAACCCCACAAAATGAAGCAAAAATTTGGCGCACCCCCATGGATACGATCGTCCAGGTGTCACGAGTTCAATGATACCTACCTTCAACCCTAATTTTACATGGAACGCAAAGCCCCAAATTGAAAGTCACAAACCCTAACATTGTAATCTATGGCAAACGCGCGCAAAAACACAATTAAACCTCCAGATTCATTCAAAACAATATCAGGAACCATAATATGCAATTAGAATAAACAATATATGCGTGAATTATTGTAATCGACCTCAAGAGCTAAGCGACATACCGTGAGCTTTTGGAGGTAATTCTGGGGGTGTTGTTCGTGTGTGATGATCCCAATAGCTTCAGGGAGACTTGAGGAAGGTGTTTGAATCCTTCAAAAGCTTTGAATCGACCTGCAACCTGGAAATTGAACTTGGGATTTTCTTGAACTTTTAGGACTCAGATTAGGGTTCTTGAGGCAGAATTTTTCGTGTCCTTGTGATCTGAATGTGTTGCATACTTATAGAGGATTGAATTAAGGTGAATATTATGGATCGAATCTTCTTAAATCTTTGATTTCAATCTTGAAAATTTGATTGGAAAATATGGTTCATAATGTTTCCAATTTTGGCCAATTTCAATATCTCTTGCACCAATCTTGCTTGCACGAAATTACATTGGATATATGGTATGAATGGTGATTGGACTTGATTAGGACAAGATCTCTAATTGAATATTTGATTTTTACTTGGTTTACATGAATTAAAATCACTTTTAAATGATTAAAAATTCATATAAAATCAAATAAATATTACAAAATTCGTGACAATCAGATTTGGGGCCTTGGATATCTTGGGGATCAAGCTTGGGCCAAAAAAATTGGGTTTGCTTGCAAAGAAATTCATTTTGAACCACTTTTACTTCACATTTTTCTTTCAAAATTGTCCAACTTTGACAAGGCATATCTCCCTAAATTTTTAAGGCATGGAGGAGTTCTAGCACTTTTTGGAAACCTCAAGATGTCCTCTACAAGCCAATTTGGAAGCTTTTTTCCATTTGAGGATATTATCTTGATCATATGGGCTTTGACAAAAACCGCTTTTGGTTGACTTTCAAAAAGGACCTATAATCTTTTGATCCATATCTCTCAAATGAAGCATTTTTAGACTTGGCATGTGAGAGACAAAGTTGTAGAGAATTCAATTTCCTTCAAATTGATATTTGGATAGGAAATTTTTGATGTTCCATGTGAAAGTTATGGCTGGTCAAAGTTTAGTTGACTTTAGGTCAAAAAACCCTAATTTAGAAACTTTAGGTTTTGTTGATTTCTGAACTTTCCTTGATGAATCATGATCAATCCTTGATCAAATGATGAATGATACTTCAAAATAAGGATGTTGACAAAAAATCAGGAATTTTGACTGTACTTTGACCACAATTGACTTTTAGGTCAAACTAGTCGACTATTGACTTTCTGAACAATTGACTGAGCAATCCTTGGAATTGAAGCTTGTATTTTGCCATAGAGATAGTTTGAAACATCATAAGCCATATGAAATCCATTGGAGATCTTAATCCATCAATTTCTTTTAAAGAATTCAAAACCCTAGTTTAGTAAGCCCTTGTTTAGGAGAGTGTGTCTTAGGTTAATCCTTGAATCTTGAACCTTTGTCTGAGATTGAAAATTGAAATGAGATGGGCAAATTTTGGGGTATGACAACAAGAATATGTGCTTGAAAGTGTTTGAAACTGGCTGCAATATGAATTTCGATGCTGCAATTTTGGTTTGGAACTTTTGAGATGTAAACCCTAGTTCTTTGGCTACTGACTTCGTCCTCCTTTTTGCTGCAAGGGTTCATGCATATATAAGGATCCAATTAGGTCAAGAAATATGGAGAGAATATCTTGCCTTTATGAAGAAAATATTTGATTTCCAGTTTGCATTAAAACTTGATTTTTTTTTTGCTTCAATCACGTTCCAACCTTGTCCATTCCTTTTTTCCAGCTTTTTCTGACTTACTTGGACCTCAAGATATCCAACTAATAAGCCCACACGCCTTGATATTTTACTTTGCACTTTATTTTAATTTAAAAAGGAAATTTAATGATTTAATTCAAAAATACCTTAAATAAATAAAAGGAGGGAATGTAATTGAGCTTAGAGGTCATGGTCCATATTAGAAACAATCTTAGATCATAAAAACCTAGGCCCACTTGGAAGAAGTTCAAGGTTGATCAATGTCTTCTTCATGCATTTTTCCAAAATTTCCAAACTTGCACAAACCATATCTTACTCAATTTTCATCTTATGAAGGTGTTCTTAGACTTTCTAGAAAGCTCAAGATGCCCTCTATGGGATCCCTTTGGTTTCATCTCAAGAAAGTCTTCCATGTTCATGTACCATTCTTTGAGAAAAAAGTGTCTTTTTGTTGACTTTTGAAAAGACCTATAATCTTTTGGACCATATTTCTCAAATGAAGCATTTTTGGACTGGTCATGTGAGACACAAAGTTGTAGAGAATGAAATTTCCTTCAAAATGAGCTTTGGTAGGAATTTTTCTGATAAAGCATGAAAAAGTTATGGCTTGTCAAAGTTCAGTTGACTTTTAGTTCAAAAACCCTATTTTGGAAACTTTGACTTTTGTTGATCTTGAACCTTCTTTGATGAATCATGATCAAACCTTGATCAAATGATGAATATAACTTCAAAAAGTCAATGTTGACCAAAAATCAGGAGTTTTGACTGTAGGTTGACCATAGTTGACTTTTAACCTAGCATAGTCGACTGTTGTCCTTTTGAGCAATTGACTGATCAATCTTGTAAATAAAACCTTGAAACTTGTCATGGGGATTATTTGAAGCATATGGGAAGCCATGATGTCCAATTAAGGTGTTAGAAATCTCATTTCCCTGAAAAGAAACAAAACCCTAGTTGGGGACATATTGCTTAGGAGAAGGATAAGCATGCCCAATTCTTGTGTGGCCTTGAGCATCTAGAGATCATATGAGTCTGAGGAGATTTGTTTGAGCCAAAATAATCTTGAAATATGGTGGGCAAATTTTGGGGTATGACAATGTGATGTGATATTCATGAAATTGTGTGAATGAATATATGCTATGGGATGCATTTATTATGAATGGTTGTTGCACCCCAAAATTTGCCCTCTTTATATGAGCTATAAGTTATGGATGACGTTTATTTCGTCATTCGAAGATTGAAGAAAAATAATAAAGAGTTTCTTATGCATGGTGGCTGCAATCATTAATTCGACTGAGATTCATTGGATTTCATGTCGAGATGTTCTTATGTGCTTCGATTCTTATCTTCCTCAAGAATTCCTCAAAGCATTATTGTTATGTTGGATTGAAGTACTTGTGGGTTCACTTTGTTCAAGGCGTGCTTATTCTTGCATTTTACTTTTGGCTTTCAATATGAGTGACTTAGCTTAAGCGATTGAAGTTAAGGTTGCATTTGGAGAATAAGATGATCGGGATTTGAAGTATAATTCAATTGATTCCATAAATTCAATTTGTGTTTGAGATTAATTGATTGGATCCAAGATCTTAAGCATTTGATTGGTCAAAGAATTGATTCAAGTTGGAAGATTCATTCATATGGATTTTAGCATACAAGTTTCAAGATTATTCAACAATATTCATCTTTCAAAGTAATTTCTTACAAGATTCATCCTTCAAATTCAAAGGTCCATAAATTCATAAAAGTCCAATCCATATTACAAATCCATTACAAAGAATTACACAAAAATTGCTCTGGCCTATTGTTTCTAATCCTAAGTTTCCATCAATAGTGTGCTTTCCTCCATGTTATAACCTGCAGCAGCTATATAAACCAAGTTTTGAACCCGCAACATGAAACTCCTTGGTCACAATCGAACTCCACCGAACTGACAGCAAAAACTAAATCAATAGATAAATAGAAAATGAAAAAATATATTCATAACAGAATAGAGAACAGAGGAGAGATCCATAAATTACTAACAAGAAAATGTGTAACCGATTCGCAGCTATAGAAATCATTTGGCAGAAAATCAGTAGGAAAAAATCGGTTTGCAACATGATATAACAAAAAATTAACAACAGAAAATGGGAACAAAAAGATGGAATAGTGAATTCACATGGGGGAAGAGAGAAAAATAACAGAACCTGTAACAAACTCTGGAGCCAAGAAACTGTTTCTCGGAACCGACTCTGACCTTCATCACAACCTTCATCGCATCATCATCTTCACAATCTCACCTCAACTTCGATCTATTCTTCATCTCTTCAATTAGAATTCTCCAATCTTCTCCCTTCACGTTTCAATCTCAGAAACTCTCACTCTAAGGCTATGTTTGGATATCATAAAATCAACGGAGAGGAATAGAATGGAGCGGAGTGGGATGGAGCGGAGTGGAACGGAGCGGAACGAAAATACCATTCCATTGTTTGGAAATTTTAGGACGGAACAAGATAAGTTGTTCATTCCGCCCAAATTGGAGGGTAAGAAAAATGGTGGTAAGTGATGAAATGGAATGGAATCCATATCACTCTATTCCGCTCCTGTTCCATCAGTTTTTAAATTATCCAAACAATGGAATACCATTTTATTCCATCTCATTCCGCTCCGCTCCATCCGGTTCGATCAATCCAAACAAAGCCTAAGAAATCCTCTTCAATCTTTGACTCTGTGTTTCTTCAATCACAAATCCCTCTTCACTTCATCATCAAAAATTCAGCAGAAAGATCACCACAACTTGGCAACGTAACCTCACGGAATCCGCATCCTTCATCGTAACGGTTAGCAAATCTGCATCTGCATAACAATAACAACAACATTTCATCATCAAGAATGTAGAGAAGAAAATCAGATGAGAAGAGAATAAGCTCGAAATCACAATGGAGAGATGAGAGAGCAAATCGAGGACGGAGAGATGAGAGCAAAATTGAGTGAAGGACCGAGCGTGAGATCGAATCGGAGACGAACTGAGTGAGATCGATGTGAAGAGAAATGGATCCGGAGAAGTTATCAAGAGAGGCGAGTGAGATGAGAGGCAGAAGTTTTTGATCAGAGACGAACATCTCCGTCGTCGTCGCGCCGTCGTGAGAGATGGGGAGTGGATTTTAAGGAATCACCGCCACCACCGTTCACGAGCTCGTGATGGAAGAAGGAGAGAATATGATGTGGTGCTGTTTGATTCACGACGGCGCATGTATACCATTGCCGGTGCAGTTCGTAAATGAAGACGAGGAGAAGAAGTTCTGAGAACGTGAATGGTCACATTAGGTTTCAACCCTAATCCCTCTTTTTATTTGTAACTAGTAACAAACCCGTGCGTTCGCACGGGTTCTGATACGGGATGCGCATTTGTTTCATATATATTTTTTAATAAAAAAATATTTGTTTATCCGTGAAAAAATAATAATTAAAGATATAATTAATAAAAAACATTTTGTTCAGTAACTTCATGTCCTGTTAATAATCAATATTTTGATAAATAACTCATTTCCCGTTTCAGATATACATATTTTTTTTGAATATTAGATGTACATTTTTTAATATAAATTTTTTTAATTAAAATTGATAATCATTATTTGGGAAATAAATAATCAACATTAAGTAACTTCATGTCCAGTTAAAAAAATATTTTGATCAGTAACTTCATGTCCCGTTAATAATCAATATTTTGATCAATAACTTCATGCCCCGTTTCAGATGTACATTTTATTTTATTTTTAATATTAGATGTACATTGTTCTAATATAAGTTTTTTTAATTAAAATTAATAATCATTACTTAAGAAATAAATAATCAACATTAAGTAACTTCATGTCCCGTTAAAAAAATAATTTGATCAGTAGCTTAATGTTCCGTTAATAATTAATATTTTAATCAATAACTTGATGTCTCATTTCAGCTGTAAATTTTATTTTTTGAATATTAGATGTACATTTTTTTAATATAAAATTTTGTTTTTATTTATAACATTCTAATTTATAACATGATTTTTAACTCTTTTTTAATTCGCAAAGACTTCGGTACTTCAATTTCGCATGCATTCTCTCCAATGTCATCATTCGCGTTAGACTACAACACCGTGATTCGCGTCATTCGCGTTACGTTATAACCTTTATTTTATGGATAACATTATAATATAATTTTTTACAGATAATTGAAGAATACAACACTGTAATTCGCGTTATTCACGTTACATTTAAGATAGTTGAAGAGTAAAATGAGATCATCTGATTAGAACAATGGAGTTATTTTATTAAGTAGGAAAATTTAATTTTAAAAAGTCTGTTAAAATTATAACATAAATATAAAGATTTCGTAAGTATCACTGAAATCATAATTTTAATTAAAAATTATAATTAAAAAAATTATAAAATATTATTGATTAAATTGTTCATTTGTTGTTGTGATGTTTTTCGATTTGTGTGTTGATATTTTCGATTTGGTTGCAGCTTGTTAACTCGATCATCGTATGCTCGGCTGCAGCTTGAACTCCGACCGACCTTGTCACGGATCGGAAACTCAAAAATTATTATTAGTACCAATTTTTTTTCCCAATTTACAACATTATAATTTTATCAAGCTAAATGATAATAATACTTCGGTTGTCAAAGATATATCCCTCAAATTTTAAAAAAAAGTACTTCCAGTTAACTCCAAATCAAATTATGAAGTTGCAACACATTAAGTTTAATATTAAAATAACAAATATGTTGTCTAGTGTTTTTCATTCAACACAAAAGAACCAATGTCAAACCTTATATGTATATGCAGAAATAGTATTAGGACTTTGAGAAACCCAATTCCCAAGCATTAAATATTTTTGTTCTGCATAAAAGTCATAAAAAGAGTTGTTAGTCCATACATTTTATAAAAAGGTAACATTAGTATTAGAAGCAAGAAACAATTCTTGATTCAAATTGGTTGAACTATCATTATTCTATTAGGTAGATGTTATTTATTAATCAAATCTGTTATAAAGCTATTTATTTCAGAATGATTATACTTTTCCTAGCAAAAGAATTTAGATTCAGAAAAAATCCAAAAATAAGCCCCTAAACCTGATTACTCGACATAACAGAAGATTCAATTCAACCATTTCTGACAATTCGGCCATTTTTATTGTTAAAACAAAAAAGTAAGGCCCCTAAACCTGATCACTTAACAACAACAAAAATAGATCAATACTCCAAAATCATAATCACCAGACAAAAAACCAGGAACACATAAACCTCTGCCTAAATATGAAAATCAAGACCGCTCTCAAACCACACGAAAACCAAACTTCTACAGGCACCAACACCTCAAACCACCGAGGGATCAAGCTAAAAAGGGAACCTCACTCTTATCAAACACCGAGGAGATAGACCGGTTCTCTCCAGAAAAAAGACTAACACACTTTGCCGCAACTTGAACCTGCTGCCACAATCCCCAAAGTGCCGACACAATACTCCAAAAGAGACCTTGAAAAAAGTAGACCTTTAAACACACTTTGCCGCAACTTTAATAATCCATATCTTCAACAATTCTGCCCAAATAAAACCACATGAACACAATTCAACAATACCATGTGAAATTCTACAATAGTATGAACATGAAAACTAACTATGGCATACCTCAAACAACCAAAGGAATCGTCTTACAGCATCGACCGTAACCTAAAACCACTCATTTCCTGTACCGTCTTACAACATCGGCTGCTATTAATACAATTACTCATTGGTATATTCACCAGCCTCTAACATCATCTAAATGGCACCTTAGCATAACATGAAGAACACAAAAAGACACATATGAGTGAATTCATGCCTAGATAGAACAATTGTTTATTTGGTTGTGAAAAGCATTAATTGAAAAAATCCATGTGTAATATCAAAGTTAGAGCAATATCAGAAACTCATGAATTCGCAGCGGATTTGAATTGTATCAGAAACTCATGAAAGATCTTTGAGATATTTAGAGCAATATCAAAGTTAGAATCAACATGAGTAAGATGACCAATTCTGAGATGAGCATGGTTTTGAGCATTTGAATAGAGAAGAGAATACTTATCTGTATAAAGGAAATTGCTACCATCATCAATAGTGTTGTCGGAAGAATTTCTGGCTCCAAGTGAAAATGTATTGTTTCCGACAGTGGCGAGACGGAACCATCTTTTCAGCATGTGGTATTTGAAACATAGTAATATTAAGAATGGAATTAAATTTTCATACCTAGTAGTGGCAAGGCAAGGCTGTATCCAGAAGAAGTAGAGAGATAGGTTGATTGCACAGACTTGTTATGAGAAAATGTCTCCAAGGTTGTGTGCTTTGGCCCTCCAATACATCTCAAATCCCAAGTATATACAGTTCCATCAAAGGAACTGGTAGCTACAATATGAGATCTGTGAGGAACTTGGTTTGGAGTAAAAAGTGCATCAAACTACAACATGTTGAAGGATTCAATATTATATATGCACTTCAACAATAAACCACCCTGACATACGAGCTTCAATCGGACATTGATTTTGAGCTCAACAAATTGAATCCAACACATCAGATATTCCGACATCCATATTTCAGAAACTATAAATCATACCTTAATTGTGCTGCATTGAAGAATTCCAACTAACTGGTAAACAATTCATCACTAATGAAAAATATCACATTGCTGCAGATTAGAAGAAAGCCACTGTAACCAACCTAAGTTGTAACTGGTACTGCAAAGCTCACTAAACTGGTACCGCCTATGAATCTTTGGCATCGAAATAGTATACATGAGTACTTATCCAAATAGACCCTGAGTTTCTCTTGAAAACCAGCAATTCCATAATATGATTTTGCAAGTAGAGAAAGAACATATTTGACATCGAAAACATGAATGGTCCAATTTGGTGTAGCTATCGAACACGTAATCACTTCAGCTCATTGATGTAGATTTCAAACACGGAATCGCTTAACCTCTTTGATATGTAGTCTAATAATAATGCATAATTTGTTTTAAATAATTGATCAGTACTGGTGTATAGTGATAAAGTATAAATTTACGAAATCGCTTAACTTCTTTCAATGTATCAGCATAAACTTCGGTTGTACATAATTCAGATAACTTGGATGCCATGGTGGCGTCGAATGTAAGAATATGCAACTTATGAAAACGAGGGATAATAACAATTGCTTACCTCAGGTGGGCTTTTCAACTTAGTACTCTCATTTCCCAGTGAAGCAATGGCCAAAACCAAAACTCCATATTTGAAATCTCAAACTCATAAAAATCACCAATCTCAAATTTTCGTTACACCTAAGCTCACATTACTATCATAATACGAAGCGAATACCCGGGTTGCATTGGTAATTACATTTAAGCTAATGTCTAATAACAAATGAGAAAGACATAATCCATGAAACAAACTATCGTAATACAATTTATACTCATATTCATATATAAATGAACACATGCAAACATCTTATGTTTTTAAGTTCTAAATGCTCACCGTATTGGAAGCATTCTCCTTGCGAAAGCTTCAGAAATACACATCCTATCAATTCCTTCATACTTCCAAATCTGCAAATTCCAATCCTACATTAGACTCAACTCAAACACAAAGAACCACATTATCAAAATTACCAAAATCAAACATACGGTAGGCTGAGAAGTTCGTATTCTCTGAAATTCCTCAATGAAGTTATAGTTGCAATAATGTGAGGCACTAACATGACGAACGTATAACTCCATAATCTGAAGCAGCAGTGACATTCTGTTACGAAGCTTCCTACAATAACTTTTGTTCTTTTCTTGAAACTAAAACCAATCAAACATTTGAACTATTATAGAATTCAATTAAATTCAATTTAATTCAATTCAATTCAACTAAATTCAACCAAACATTAGAATTAATCTAGAATTGAGAAATTATCGTAATACCTGTTCGGAAATGGGGTTTTTGATTGGGAAATATTGGTTCAAACCGACCCTGCTGCAACTTCAAACCGACCCTGCTGCATCTACATCTGTAACTTCAATGAACCAATCTATACCTGTAACTTCAAACCAATCCTGCAACCAAATTAAAACTTATCAATGAACCAATCTGCATCCTATACAAATCTGCCGAGCCAATACATTCCAAGAAAACTGAAACCTGCACATAAAAATGTTCAGACTAACACCCCCAACAAAAAAAGCCGAAACGGCTAACGGAGAGTCCTGCATCAGCTAAAAAAAGGGTAGAAATCAAAATGAAAACAGAATTCTAGCATAACAATTCTGCAGTGGAGCTCAAAATGAAAACAAAATTCTAACATAATCAGACAAACCTATAACCACTTTCGCCTACCGACTTACCTGAATCAATCTATAATTTCAAGTAGGAAAAACAATTTAAAACATTGTGAAAGACAGTAAAAAGAAAAGGGTGTTATCCAACTATATATGCCGAATCGTATCATCAAAAGTGAGAGAAAGAAGCAACATAGAAGCAACCTGGGAAAGATATAAAGCAAAGATGTCATGGTGTATTCAAAATAGGTCTAAGACAAATGTGAACTCAAAATAGGCATTACCATCCCCGTAAAACTCGTGATAGGGAGACTTTTCCTCCCTTGCTTGTCCATCAAAGAGGAAGCAATAACAGTTCCTACAACAAAGAAAAAACATAAATGAGAAAGATATACCCAATACCATAATTTTGCAATATGTAGAAGTAAAATTTTTTTAATTGAAAGTGCAATGGAAATGTTTAAGAAATAAAATTACTAACCAATAACATTTGATGCACCGACCAGGAAACTTGCTGCTGCGACATCGGAGGTTCTTTCAACGGATCAACCGAACTAACAAATAAAATTACTTAAAAGCATTAATGAACTAACTGAAAACAACAACCCAAGGAGCAATGAAGCCAAAGTTCACAACAACATAGCAGGATTCAAAACAAAATAGAGGTGACAAAGCAAGAAGGATGGTCTCATAATTGGCCTGAAATGATATTTAAACCGAGCCGCACTGTATCAAACCCTAAAAGAGATACTAAAACTGAATCTCTCTATCCAACCGATGCACCACCGTAAAACCGATTCCCGCAGTTACAAAAAACTTTCATGGCCAGCAATCTAAAATTTGTTTTCGGTCAGTTATGGTGATGGTATTCCTCCGATGATACTCAAAAACAAATTTTGATAAAGAGGAAGAAGAAGATAAAGACGTTGGTGGCAAAATATGAACGTGGAACATAAAAACCCTAAAATCTTAATTCATCAACATTGAAACAAATTTTGAGAAGAGGAAGAAAGAAGACAGAAAATGAGAGAGGAGGAGGACGAATACGGAAGACGAAAGAAAGAGAATAGAGGGAAAGAGAAAGAGGAATGCAGAAGAAAGATAATAGAGGGAAAGAGAAAGACAAAGAGAGAGTGAGAGAAAGTCAATATTTTTTGAAATTCAAATTAAAGTAACATTGAAAGAAAACAAAATTCGAAAAGAAATTGAATTTGGACCAAGTGACATCATCAATCCATTCCAACCTATTTATCAAAGACCAAAAACACCAACCATGTAATTGAAATAGAATTATATGACATCAGTAGTTGAAAAAAGTATTTTTTGGACACAAAATACCCTTATTTTCATTAGGTGGCAGCCAAAGAGAAAAGGGCAAAAATGTTTTTTCCAGAACAACTTCCTTTCTTATATTATAGATTAGCTGATAATAACTGATATTAATTGAGATTAATATGCATTGAGTAAGTAGTACATCTTGTTTAGTGGTTAATCAATTGATAAGATATTAAAAAAATAAAAATCTGTGTATTGGATAAAATCTGGAAACAAAAGCTTTTTGGGCTTCATTACAAAAATTGCAACGCTACACCTCCCTCAAGCCTATGTACCACACCTTTTTTTTGACATAGGAGAATTACTCAACAAAAACAATCTGAACTTGGGCCAACAACACCTGGGCCCTGCGCCCCTGACTTCCTTGACACCATATTTTCTGCTTTCTCCACCCTGTCTCTCATAATTTTATATTAGAAGTAGTTTCTTTTCATTATTTTTTTATTAGGGAATAAATTCCATAAAAATCAATTACATTTGTTAGATTTTTAGTATTATAAAAGAAAGAATAGAAAAACATGTAATATTTCCTTGTTAGAATTTGATATCTTGTTACATAGTCTTGTTTTATTACTTTCAAATGAAAATGTCATAAAAAAACAATTTAATCTTGTTAGAGTTTGTTTTATAATTTTATTAGAATTTAATTTCTATTATTTTCTATGGCAGATGCGCGCTTCCTTGTTATTACTGACATGGTTGTTGAGATGTGCGAGGTACTTCGAGAGAGCATTCGATTGCGATTCGACTTGCTTCGTAATCCACTTTATTTGTGTGATACGAATTCGCTTCCGGTGCGATTGATTTGCATCGTGTTTCACTTTATTTGTGGGACACAAACTTATTCCCGATGTGATTCATTTGATCTCTCATTCATTGAGATGTATATTCTTGTATTGTCTGACATGTGTTCTCTTGTAGGTTGCTCGTGTGGTTATGCTCGACGCGTACCACCTGTCGTTCGTGATTTATTTTCACGACGATGCTTTTTGACTTTGCTTGATGATGGCTTACGCGAAGTATTCTGGACTTCTCTACTTACGCTTGCTAGCTCATTGTGGATTTGCTATCCATTCGGTATTGTCTCCTTGTCCCTTTTACCGCTTTCCGCATCGTCCTATAACATGAGAAGTAGGACCTAGACATTCATCTGGCCAAGCCCTCGAAAGAGGCTCTATTCTTATTGGTGTGTTTATATTTGTGCTTTGCGGCAGGGAGTCACGATGTAATAAGACCTTTAAAGGCACTCCGTTAAGTCCTCATGGAAGGCATGCGGAAAGGGTTAGCAATCAACCCCCGCCCAGTCTCATCGAGTCCGTTCAGTAAGCGCACGCTACACGTTGCTTGCTTCTAAACTAGCAATAGATCTTGTTATCGAGTATGTCAAGTAAAGGGTCCATGCAATTAGGCCCCCACATTTCTTAGCTCACTTGACCGATGTTGATGCTCGGTGTACGCACGCATTGTTTTCCTTTTAGATCTGTGACGGCTTGGTTGCTGGGAGGGATTCGCTTCTCTTGTCTATGGCCCGATCTCTTTGCGCGAGGTCTAATTCTTGGTTGACTCGAGTGATCCGCTCCCCTTGGCTATGGCGGGATCGCTATTCTACTACTCGGCCTGCGCCAGTGGTTTTGTTTGCTTTACGAGCGAAGCTCGTTTGTGTGATATTCTTGTTTGCATTTTCTTTTTTCCCCATAGGTTGCTAGCTTATATTATTCTTTCACCCTTTGTATGATAACATACGTAGCAAGCTTTCCCCCTTAGCTTAGGTTTTTCTCATGCATTCTTTAAAATACAAACTAAACTCTTTGATTTTCTTTTCTTAAGAGCTTGTTATTTCCGCTCCATTCCTAGCATAAGTCTCCAAAGGTCGAGCAGCGGAGTGCGAATGTAACTCGTTCACCTAAAAAACACAAAACAAACATAAATTAGTTAGCCGAGCTACGGTACCTCTGATTCCTCAAAAAGGATACGTAGGCAGCGGGGTAGGGCCCGTGCGAGTATAACTCTTCTTTTCCCTACATTTTGCATGCATTTTAGTCCAGTTTAGGCGTAGATTTGTTACACACCCATAGTTTTAGACACAAGCGTGGATACCATCGAGTACGATGAGCGCGTGGGGTGCTAATACCTTCCCCTTGCATAACCGAATCCCTTACCCTTTTCTCTGGTCGTGAGACCATTGTTTTGTTTCGTGGTTTGCTGACATTCCCTTCCTTTTCAGGATAAATATGTTAGTGGCGACTCTGTTAATTTTCGCGGTAGCGACAGCTGGCGACTCTGCTGGGGATGTCTCGACCTGTTGCGGGTCCGGACATAGCGAGTCGATCCTAGCGCTTGTGTGTTTATCTGTGGGTGTTTTACTGCTTTGTATATTTGCCTGTTTGCATTGCATTCTATCTGCGCTTTTACTTTTCTGCATCATATTCTGGACTGTCTGGATTTCTATTGGTGGGTGGGTGTTACAAGAGGTAAAAGGCCCAATACTCAGGATATGTGTGAACCATAGGAACACTAGGATAGAGTGGGAGCATGGTTTGTCTCGAGGTGTACGCCTCGGGATGTATTATGTGACTACGAGCAGAGTAGTGGTTTCAAACAGAGGTATTATCGTCAAACTTTCGGGCGGACCGTATACTGCATTTCATGACCTTACCCTGATCTAGATTTTACCCGTGAGTGGGGCAGGAATGATCATATAACAGATACATTGTTGGTGACCGCTGTCCTCGTTCGTGGGTTACCGCTATCCTCGTTCGTGGGTTACCGATGTTCTCGTTCGAGGGTTGTTACCATGGTCCTTGTTCGTGGGTTACCGTTGATCTTGTTCGAGTGTACTATTGGTTCTTGTTCGTGGGATACTATGGTTCTTGTTCGAGTGGTAATCTATGTTCTATTCCAGTGTGTTGTTGACTATGGGTTTTGGTTCCGTAGATTGACATTCCGTGTTCCGTGTGGTATACCATTTGGGGCCAAACCTTTGACTTTGTACTATGTGTGTTACCGGCAGTCCAGAATGCCCGTGGGTGGCACTAAGTCCCACCACTTTGCATCAATGCATATTTACTTTCTAAAAAATGATGTACAAAAAATAACTAGCATACGTGTTCCTTCCATTTCAAAGGATTCATATCTTTAAGCCTCGTGTCGTGCTTTTCCATCTCTTACTTGCTAAAAACATCAAAACACGAGGATTCCTTGGAAATTGAATGAACATGGCATTGCATTTATATCATGCATCCCATACATCTCATGCATAATAGGTGTACAGGATCGAGGATTTCTTATTCAGATTTGGTACTCTCACCAGACTCAAAGACTTGACTTGTTCTTATTGGGTGCTCAAAGACTAGACATGGAACTTTGTGGGGATTTTACCGAGAAGAAAACTCAGTTGGGGTTGTTTATGAAGACATGCAAGTTTTGACCCGTGCTCAAGGACTCTTACTAAGAAAAGACTCAGGAAGCACTTCGTGGATCTCTTCCACAACCTTGAGGTTTTTGAAGTTCCTCGTCAGCGGCTAATCTCCTTTTCTCTCATGAATTCGAAGGGTATGTTCTTAGCAAAGACAGAAGAGGTTTGAAAGATAATTCTATCTAATTCTCATGTCTTATGCTCAGTGGCTTCCATGCTTGCTTTATTTGAAACTGGTTAAGCTCCGTATTGTGTGGATGTCTACAAATTCTATGCTTGATGATGATGACACTATGTTTGCTTTATTTATCTGCTTTTAGAAGAAGAAGAAGATCTTATCCAAAAGTTGAAGACTACAATATATTTTTAATTCTTGTAATAATATGTAAAACACAAGAGTTGTTGCTCGTATTGTGTTATTTCTTAAGAAACTTCTGATAGATTGTTTAGGCACCAGAAGTGACTTCTAGTCAGTGTATCATAAACAATATGTTCTTAGAATAGGAGAAAAAACTGCTTGATTAGAAGCACACTTGTAATCTCCTGAAGAACAATTCTAGTTTGAATTGGTGTTCCTTGAGTATCCTTCTGATTCGGATACTTGAGATGTCCAAGAGGTCTAGTTAGACTATTGGAGGTGTCTAGGTCAATGAATGTTATATCTTGTTGAGATCACTAAACGGTTCATTGTCTAGGGTTAGTCACTTCCGGGTAGCTTGTTCAGAAGTTTCTAGGTTGATGAACATTATATCTTGCAGAGATCACTGAACGATTCATCATCTAGGGTTAATCACTCGTTGATAGCTTGTGCGGATGGTTAGTCACAAGAAGGTTGCTTGTGCAATTGTAATCAAGATTGATTATAGTGGATTAAGTCCTCTATGGAAAGAGCCAAAATCACCTGAGGAGGATGGACTGGAGGTAGCCTTATTGAGAAGGTGAACCAGGATAAAAATGAACATGTCTTTTACTTTCTGAACCTTCATTTAACTCAGACTTTCTATGAAATCCTTATTCAGAAGTTTGCTTAACTAAGTCAAAAGTTCTGATAAAGAAAAGAAAAATAATGAATGTATGTCTCGTTGGTTATCCATTATCATGCTTGCGCAACATTATCTAAAGCATATCCAAAAAGACGAGATATTAGAAGGAAAGAAAGATTTATCAGAAAGGGAAATAAATATTGAAGAACACAATTCAAACCCCCCTTTCTTATGTTTTTCTCCACCTTCAAATTTTGGAGCGCCTTGATCTTGTCCGGATCTGAAGCGTGGCTCTGGTTTTGATCGAGAGCGGTGAACTTGATACTCACATGGTACCACATGCATTTGAGTCACATTAATTTCATTCGAGTAGCATTACGTGTTATGTGATTGTTTGAATTGATGTGGTTGCTCATGTAGTAATCTTGTGTGTGTGTGTAATAATTGTGGAACATATTCAATTTATGAAGTGTAGAGAATGATAATGCTATTGTATGCTATGTTCAATGTACATATATTATGTATTCATTATGATGTGAATTCTCACCCTTCTGTTTGAATGATGTTCATTGTGACATCGTGCAGGTTCCGACGAGTAGTGAGCTTGTCCGAGGATTTAGCCGAGGAGCTTTTGATTTATCATTTTGATTAGGTAGTGAGTCAAATGATCTGATCATGTAACACTTAGGGGTTTATTTGAACTCATATTTTAAAATTTGGATATTGTTATCTTGTTTATATTTGGCATGATATTTTGGATATTTGAAGTTGAAGGCTTTGTTGCCTAGTTGTTGAATTCATATGACATATATATATATATATATATATATATATATATATATATATATATATATATATATATATATATATATATATATGTATACGATTTGAATACATTATATGATTTGGTAGATGAATATAGTATGGGATGTATTCATTGAAATTGTTTAAGATTTATTACTCCGCGTGCGTTATGCATAATGTTTGAAAGCATGAAGTTTCAAATTGTGTTATGAAATTATCAGGTGCATGTTTATATGTTTATATTTTGTTTTGGGTTTTCATTACGGTGAAAACAACATGTGGCGCCCTTTTTATTTTATGCATGTTAATACTCTGTGAATGTTTAATTATAATTTGGGTATAGAAAAGGGGTGTTACAGATTGCTTCAGTGTTTTTCAACCCGAATGGCATGAAATTAAACTGATAATTGGCTTGCTCGGTCTTGAATGTGGTTTGACCCAGTAGGGTTCGTACATTGGAATTTGGTTGTATCCGAAGTATGCATCCATGAAAGATATTAGCTATTAGTCGGTCGAATTATCAACTTACTTGTTGATGTCCAGGAACAAATATGAGTCTTTTGGACATGCTCGATTAATGCTAGTACAATCGACATACATCCTTCATTTTCCCGAAGCCTCGTTGACTACAACCACATTAGATATCCATTTTATATACTTTACTTCCGAAATAAATTTGGCATCTAATAGGCCTCTCACTGGGTTTTTGATAGCCTCGGCCTTTTCAGGGGATTGTTTTCTCCATCGTTCGGATACGTACTGCGAACCGGCGTCCAAGTTCAACTAATAATAAGCCACTTGAGGATCGATACCGGGCATTTCACGCGGAGGAATCTCCAAGAGGTTGGTGTTTTCTTGGAGGCACTTGACTAACATGGATCTTACCTCAAGGGAGAGCCCAAACCCAATCTTAATTGACTTGAACAAATGTTCTCCTAGTTGCACAAACTCAAACTTGTCATCTAGGGTAGGTAGGACTTCAACTTCGCATGAATCCAAGTCAAATCTATCATCGTCTCTCGACTTTGATACCAAGATTTTCTCTTGAATTATTCTCCTCATCCTTCTAGCCTCATATAAATTTGCGTGTATCGTGATCGGTGTTCCTTCTTCGTCTTGATAGGCTACCTTCAAGTGAACGGTGGAAGCGATTGCGTCCAACTTCCCTAAGAAGGATCTTCGTAGAATTCCTTTGAAGGTGTTTCTCCATTGTACTATGATAAATCTGAGAGTTACGTTTCTCCGATAGATTCCTTCTCAAATCAACAGCGTCAGATATATTGTTCCACGAGGACTAGTAATATAATCTTTGAAGGCTAATAGATCTTCCCCGCCGAACGGGTCCAGATCTGTCTGCTTAATGCTTAGCAGTTTCAATATGTCCTTATAAAGGACATTACGAGAGCTTTCTTCATCTACTAGAAGTTCTGCCAAGTTTTGATCAGCAATAACGACACTGATCAGTGGTTTTTACATATGTTTTTACCGTTGTTTTTAGTTATCTTTAAGTTATTTTATTTAGTGTTTTATTTCTTTCTTCCGCATTTTATTTTTTTGTTGAGTGTTATAGTGTTTGCAGACTCAGATGAACGAAGTGGGAAAAATCAGTGCAAAAAAGTGCAAAATTGAAGAAAAAGCATAAACTTGCCAAACGCTTCCACAGACGCGTATGGAGCTTGAAAAGTATCCCATGCTGATAAAACACGTCCCCATACGTGTGTAGACCAGAGAAAAAGCATTGTGCTGCCAAAACGGGTCCCAGGACGCGTGTAACAGCCCGAATTTTATTATTTGGCTAATTAAATTAAATAAGGATTTATTTACTTAATTTGGACGAAGTTTGATAATTAATTGGATCGTCGGTGTTATTGAGAAACGTGTTCAAATTATTAAGTGAAGTTAGAATTTATTCGGTTAACCGAAGAATTAATAAAGTGGAGCATGTAGAGAAATAATATTAGAAATAATATTATTATTGGATTTTACTTATTGGAGATAAGTCGGATTTAATTGGAATAATTGGAAAATAATATTAAGGGTAATAATATTATTTGTTGGAGCATAATTATTTATTTCACTACTATATTGTATGATTGGGCCTAATTAGTTAGGAAGTGGAATTATTTAGGTAAGCCCAATGTCATAAATAAAGATAGTAAGAGAGGAAATGAAGAGTAGAGACATCATTTATCATTTTGCTGGTTTTTGAAGAATAGAAGTGGAGGAGAGGAGCAAGAAGAGGAACTAGGGTTTTGGAGGAGAAATCAAGAGGTAAGGGGGAGAATCCCAAATCATTATGGGTTAGTATAATGGGGTAATGGGTAGGTTAATATGTTTATGTTTGCCTATAGATAAATCCTATAAAAAAAAAAGTGTCTGTTGATTTCTATTTTACTATGCTGAAACTGTTGAGAAATTGGGTTATTTTTTTTAAATACTGGGAACAAACACCCTTGTGTTCATATCCCTTTGAAAAACGAAATGAGGAGAAAAATAACTTCACTATATGGTGGTGAAGACCAATGGCTGTTTGTTTGGGTCATTCCAACATGAACTATCATTACATTTAATTGATAGAAACAGTGTAGTAACTGGCCTTGAACCGTGAGCCTCTAGTACCCATTTATTCTATCCGCTACTGTTGTTTTTTTTTTGAATTAAAGGAATCGTGAATCTATATTATTCTAGCATATGTTCAATTGTTACCTTCATTTGTTTTGATAGGTCACTAACATGATTCTCTAGTATATTTAAGGCTGGAAATGCTACTGTTGTAGCTACCTTGGTCATTTAAGACATAATCACGTGAACCTTTCTTTTGATGGCAGAAAACGTGAAAAATTACTGTAGATATTCTGTGACCAAGGGGAAGCGTGTCCTGCTCCTCCCAATGTGTCTTTTTTCATTTTACTACCTTGGCCAATTAGAAACATGAACCGTGGACCCTTCCCATATGATGGTAGCACCGCACTGTTACCTTTTTGGACTACAAGAAACGTGACCCACTGAATTTCATTATGCCTTGTTAATTCTTCAGTTGGCTGATGAAGTGAACCACTAAATTCCAACATGTGAAACACCATCATACTAGAAGTGACTAATTATACTAGTCATTTGTTCCATTGTACACATGAAATTAACCAACTATTCATGCTGGCCATGGCCTTGTAGCGGCATTGGAATGTGAAGGAAATGGGGTGCCGCATGGCAAACCCCTTAGTAGGCCATGGATTCCTTTTCCTTACATATGTGTCACGTTGTGGATATATACTAGGTGTCCTGTTCCATTATTCATTTAGCTACTATTTAATTAATTTAATCTATAGAAATGGGAGATACATATTATGCTTGGTTACTAGGAATAAATAACAAATAAGATTTTATAGATTAATTGGTAAATGATTACATTTTGGTGGAAATTGATTGATATATTAAAATAAGAGATTCCTAATAGAATTGGCACATGAGTATGTTTCTATGATTGTACTAAGGTTGAATTTTCTATGAATAGTTAGATGGCATGATCCTAATGACTTAGTAGTTATTACGAAAAAGAGTAAATTCTATATATTTGATAAATTAGGAATTAGCATGTGATAAATATCAATGACTAGTATTAATTAAAATGGTGGATTGGAATTGTGTGTTGATTATTATATGTGAATAATGCTTATGTGATGAGAATGTTGTGTACAATATTGTGGATAATTCATTGAGTGAATTATTGTGTTATGCTAAATATTAAGATGGTAGAGATTATCTTAATTGCATATGTTTGATTTACATTGTACATACATTCATATCATGGATGCCTTGAAACAAAGGTGGTTTGCTTTGAAACATAAGCGAGGCTTAGATTCTAAAGTGAATCGGAAGCGGTAAACTATATGTTTACGTTTGGTGGGCTTTGGTCTTGTCCGGATCGGAAGCGTGGCTTGGATTCTAGATATTGAATCGGAAAGCGGTGAAACTTTGGGTTCACAATTCGGTACCACATGCATAGTGTCACATATCTTGTATTGAGTCACATTAAAATTATGCGATAATTGAGTATGTGAAGTTGATGTGATTGTGATATGTGTATGAGTTGATAATTGAAACGAGTGAAGTTTGAATACATATTTGATTTAAATGTGTGAATATGTGAGAATCATGATTGTGTACTTATTTGGGAATATGATAGTAGAATTGAAATATTATACTATTTAAGCTTGTTGTATACCCGATAACATGTGATTTATGTGTTGATTACTATTATATATTTCGTTTTATATAGTATGACTAATTATTTGAAGTATTGATTTAACCATTGTATTCTGTTATACTTTCTTCATAATGATTTGTATTCTCACCCTTCTGTTTTAATGTTGCCCTCGTTTGGCGACATGCAGGTTCTGAAGTTTAGTAGCCGCGTGTGACCTAGCCGGAGGTCCTTCCTTGGTTATTGGAGTCTAGGTAGTGAGTCAATGCTCTGGTCATGTAACACTGGGTAGACTAGGTGTATTGAACTCATGTTATATTTGCGTAAGTATTATGCTATGACTGGTGAACTTATTTATTGGTTACATGTCTTTTGAGAGGCTTACAGGCCAAACCATTTTGATTATGTTTATGTTGAATTGAGATTATTAGCCGATGTATGATCATGGTATGGGACATGAATCATTATAAATCACATGAGTATCATATATTTCCGCTGTGAATGCATATCCAGGTTAAATTGTGATTTGATATTGAGTGTTATTAAAAATGACCATGAGTATTGTGCTGTATAGATAAATGCTGTCAGTTTTTTTTTAAGGTTTTTAGCTCTTCTAAAAGCTTCAATGTGACGCCCTTTTGAATTATATGCATGTTATTCTCTGATTATTTGTTAAATATTTTGGGGTATAAAAAAGGGTGTTACATTAGTGGTATCAGAGCATGGTCGACCAGTTGGTCAAGATTATTAATGTCTTTTATCCTGTTGTATTTGATTCGTGTATCTGACACGATCAATACTGTTTTGTCTGGTTGTTTGGTTGTTTAGGACGATGGCCGCGGGAAGGAATGTTGACATTAATGTTGAGGCAATCATGAGGTGGACTGGTGCGATTGGACAAGAGCCGCAAGAGAATGTCGGTTATGGAGGAAAGGATGAGTTCCGTGCTTTTGGAGACTTTCAAAGGTGCAACCCGCCGATCTTTGAAGGAGGGTATGGACCGGACAAAGCGCACGCATGGATGAGAGAAATTGATAAGATCTTTCAAGTCGTGAGTTATACTGATGTACAGAAGGTACAGTTTGGTACTCACATGCTGACAAAAGAAGCTGACGTTTGGTGGAGTAATACTGTACGGAGATTCGAAATAGAAGGTATTGAAGTTACTTGGACTCTTTTCCGTGATGCATTTTTGGGAAACTATTTTCCAGAAGATGTGCGTGGAAAGAAAGAAGTGAGGTTTCTACAGTTGAAACGAGGAGGAGAACAGTTCCGTGAGAAATCGTATGATGACATGAGGGAACAATCTGGTCTTGGCAAGAAGCCAAGTGGGGGAGGAGCTTCTATTCCGATTAAGTGCTACAGGTGTGGCGAGACGGGTCACAAAACTGTTGATTGTGGAGTTGGTTCGAGTAGGATTTGCTACAGTTGTGGTGAGCAAGGACACAATTGTGCCATGTGCGATAAGCCAAAGAAGGAGCAAGCGAAAGGAAAAGTGTTTGCGTTGTCTGGTGCTGAGACTAATACTAAGGATAAGTTAATCTGAGGTACGTGCTTTATTATTGATAAGGGTGCAACGTATTATTTTATCCCATGGATTGTGCTATAAGATTGGATCATGTTTTATCTTTTATGCATGGAAGTGTAGTTATTGATACAACTGTTGTGGCTTTGTTTCTATTTCTTTTACGTGTTTGAATTATCCGTTGAGCATCTTTGGTAGATATTTTGAGAATTCATTTAGTTGTTTTCCGCTAGACTAATTTGATGAGAATTTTGGTATGAACTGGTTGGAGTTGAAGCAAGTAATCATAACTTTAAGAGAGATTTTGGGTATTGGTGTTTTAAGTGATTTCGAGTACGAGTTCTGAAGGAACACTATTATGGTTTAGTAACGATGGTTTATGTTTCATTATGATTGTCGATTGTCTATTGACAAATTGAGGATTTGATCACCCTTGATCTATTGTTAATAGGAGGCGATATCATATTGAACGAGATAGACTTATATTACTAACTTGGTAGTGTGTAAGCAACTAAGGAGAAGTTGAAGAGTAGATTTGAGGAATTGTTTGAGAAAAGGGTTCATTGTCTGAGTGTATAGTCGTAGAGTTACCCTGTTTGTCGAGTAAGAAGAAAGAGGGTTCTGTGAGGTAATGTTTCTTGAGGATATTTGATTCAAAGAGCGACGATGATCATGTTTAACATTTAAGGATTGTGTTATTGGTGCTGAAAGAGAAGAAGGTTATGTAAAGCTTTCTGAATGTGAGTTTTGGTTGGAAGAAGTGAATTTTCTTGGATATGGGATTTCGAGTTGAGGTGTGTTGATGCAGATATCGATAAGTAGTAGCTTACGCTTCAAGGTAACTTAAATTTCATAAGAGGAGTTATTCGATGTATGTATTGGAGTTGTTTACTGTTGTGTTTGTTTTGGAATGTAAGAGGAATTGTTTGTGTGGATCAAGGTTTGATGTGTTGAGTGATCACAAGAGTTGAATATGAGGTAAACAAGACGAGTAGAATTTCGAAGGATTTTAATCTTTGGTCGAATTACCATCCTGGTAAAGTGAAGGTTGTGGCCGACGCGTTGAGTAGGAAATAATTTTATAAGTTATGTTGAGGATTCAAGAATTAGAAATCGTTGGAACGATTTAGAGGTTTGTGTTTGGTTGTGAAGCGACGTCTTCGTGTGTTAAGTTGATATGTTGAAGCCTACTTGGAATATTTTGACACGATTTGAGAAGGTTAGAAATTGAAATTTTTTTTTAATTGGTTGACAAGATGATATTGATTAATAAAGGAAAAAGTAGTAACTTTTGGATTGTCGAGAATGGTGTCATGAGATGTTGTGATCGAGTTTGTATTTCTGATGGTAGAATTCAGACAAAGAGAATTTTGATGAGGGACATCGTAATGATTTAAGTATTAATCGTGGTGTTAATTATGTATCGAGTAAGTGTGGAGTGAGTTGGGTCAGTATGGATAGTTGACAAATTGTGCTCGTTTTATTCCGATGAAGATGGATTATTCGATGAAGAGACTTGCTAAGTTGTGCATCAAAAGGATTGTGTGTTGCATGGTATTTCCTTCGGATGTTGAAATGACATCTTTTGAAGCTTTGTATGGTCGTAAGTGTAGAATGTTTTGTATCGATATGAATCGATAGAGAAGGTGGATGTGGTCTGGGTGCTGAGATGGTTGTGTCGACTGAATTTTCGAGGACGAAAATATTTTTAAGTGGGGGAGAGTTGTAACAGCCCGAATTTTATTATTTGGCTAATTAAATTAAATAAGGATTTATTTATTTAATTTGGACGAAGTTTGATAATTAATTGGATCGTCGGTGTTATTGAGAAACGTGTTCAAATTATTAAGTGAAGTTAGAATTTATTCGGTTAACCGAAGAATTAATAAAGTGGAGCATGTAGAGAAATAATATTAGAAATAATATTATTATTGGATTTTACTTATTGGAGATAAGTCGGATTTAATTGGAATAATTGGAAAATAATATTAAGGGTAATAATATTATTTGTTGGAGCATAATTATTTATTTCACTACTATATTGTATGATTGGGCCTAATTAGTTAGGAAGTGGAATTATTTAGGTAAGCCCAATGTCATAAATAAAGATAGTAAGAGAGGAAATGAAGAGTAGAGACATCATTTATCATTTTGCTGGTTTTTGAAGAATAGAAGTGGAGGAGAGGAGCAAGAAGAGGAACTAGGGTTTTGGAGGAGAAATCAAGAGGTAAGGGGGAGAATCCCAAATCATTATGGGTTAGTATAATGGGGTAATGGGTAGGTTAATATGTTTATGTTTGCCTATAGATAAATCCTATAAAAAAAAAATGTGTCTGTTGATTTCTATTTTACTATGCTGAAACTGTTGAGAAATTGGGTTATTTTTTTTAAATACTGGGAACAAACACCCTTGTGTTCATATCCCTTTGAAAAACGAAATGAGGAGAAAAATAACTTCACTATATGGTGGTGAAGACCAATGGCTGTTTGTTTGGGTCATTCCAACATGAACTATCATTACATTTAATTGATAGAAACAGTGTAGTAACTGGCCTTGAACCGTGAGCCTCTAGTACCCATTTATTCTATCCGCTACTGTTGTTTTTTTTTGAATTAAAGGAATCGTGAATCTATATTATTCTAGCATATGTTCAATTGTTACCTTCATTTGTTTTGATAGGTCACTAACATGATTCTCTAGTATATTTAAGGCTGGAAATGCTACTGTTGTAGCTACCTTGGTCATTTAAGACATAATCACGTGAACCTTTCTTTTGATGGCAGAAAACGTGAAAAATTACTGTAGATATTCTGTGACCAAGGGGAAGCGTGTCCTGCTCCTCCCAATGTGTCTTTTTTCATTTTACTACCTTGGCCAATTAGAAACATGAACCGTGGACCCTTCCCATATGATGGTAGCACCGCACTGTTACCTTTTTGGACTACAAGAAACGTGACCCACTGAATTTCATTATGCCTTGTTAATTCTTCAGTTGGCTGATGAAGTGAACCACTAAATTCCAACATGTGAAACACCATCATACTAGAAGTGACTAATTATACTAGTCATTTGTTCCATTGTACACATGAAATTAACCAACTATTCATGCTGGCCATGGCCTTGTAGCGGCATTGGAATGTGAAGGAAATGGGGTGCCGCATGGCAAACCCCTTAGTAGGCCATGGATTCCTTTTCCTTACATATGTGTCACGTTGTGGATATATACTAGGTGTCCTGTTTCATTATTCATTTAGCTACTATTTAATTAATTTAATCTATAGAAATGGGAGATACATATTATGCTTGGTTACTAGGAATAAATAACAAATAAGATTTTATAGATTAATTGGTAAATGATTACATTTTGGTGGAAATTGATTGATATATTAAAATAAGAGATTCCTAATAGAATTGGCACATGAGTATGTTTCTATGATTGTACTAAGGTTGAATTTTCTATGAATAGTTAGATGGCATGATCCTAATGACTTAGTAGTTATTACGAAAAAGAGTAAATTCTATATATTTGATAAATTAGGAATTAGCATGTGATAAATATCAATGACTAGTATTAATTAAAATGGTGGATTGGAATTGTGTGTTGATTATTATATGTGAATAATGCTTATGTGATGAGAATGTTGTGTACAATATTGTGGATAATTCATTGAGTGAATTATTGTGTTATGCTAAATATTAAGATGGTAGAGATTATCTTAATTGCATATGTTTGATTTACATTGTACATACATTCATATCATGGATGCCTTGAAACAAAGGTGGTTTGCTTTGAAACATAAGCGAGGCTTAGATTCTAAAGTGAATCGGAAGCGGTAAACTATATGTTTACGTTTGGTGGGCTTTGGTCTTGTCCGGATCGGAAGCGTGGCTTGGATTCTAGATATTGAATCGGAAAGCGGTGAAACTTTGGGTTCACAATTCGGTACCACATGCATAGTGTCACATATCTTGTATTGAGTCACATTAAAATTATGCGATAATTGAGTATGTGAAGTTGATGTGATTGTGATATGTGTATGAGTTGATAATTGAAACGAGTGAAGTTTGAATACATATTTGATTTAAATGTGTGAATATGTGAGAATCATGATTGTGTACTTATTTGGGAATATGATAGTAGAATTGAAATATTATACTATTTAAGCTTGTTGTATACCCGATAACATGTGATTTATGTGTTGATTACTATTATATATTTCGTTTTATATAGTATGACTAATTATTTGAAGTATTGATTTAACCATTGTATTCTGTTATACTTTCTTCATAATGATTTGTATTCTCACCCTTCTGTTTTAATGTTGCCCTCGTTTGGCGACATGCAGGTTCTGAAGTTTAGTAGCCGCGTGTGACCTAGCCGGAGGTCCTTCCTTGGTTATTGGAGTCTAGGTAGTGAGTCAATGCTCTGGTCATGTAACACTGGGTAGACTAGGTGTATTGAACTCATGTTATATTTGCGTAAGTATTATGCTATGACTGGTGAACTTATTTATTGGTTACATGTCTTTTGAGAGGCTTACAGGCCAAACCATTTTGATTATGTTTATGTTGAATTGAGATTATTAGCCGATGTATGATCATGGTATGGGACATGAATCATTATAAATCACATGAGTATCATATATTTCCGCTGTGAATGCATATCCAGGTTAAATTGTGATTTGATATTGAGTGTTATTAAAAATGACCATGAGTATTGTGCTGTATAGATAAATGCTGTCAGTTTTTTTTTAAGGTTTTTAGCTCTTCTAAAAGCTTCAATGTGACGCCCTTTTGAATTATATGCATGTTATTCTCTGATTATTTGTTAAATATTTTGGGGTATAAAAAAGGGTGTTACAACGCGTGCCATGTCCCAAGACGCGTGCCCACTCACGCGTTCCAAATGGAGGAAAAGCAAAGGGAAACAACCCTTCTGCCCAGACGCGTCCCAGGACGTGTGTCACTGCACCAGACGCGTCTCCACACGCGTGTGCACGTGATTTGTCGGGCCTTCTTGCATGAAAAGCCCAGAAACGCTGAAATAAAAGAAGGAGAACTCGTTGGCATAAAGGTTGGACGATTTTGGAGGCGAAAAACACTGTAGAAGGCCGGAGAATTCATATTTTATGCAAGGATTGAAGATTTCTATGAGCTTCTACCATTGAAGATTGGATTTCCTTCATTTATCTATAATGTCTACAAGTAACACTATGTTTTCTCTTTTTTGTTATGAGTAGCTAAACCCCCCAATGCTAGGGGGTGACCCTGATTTTGATCTGTAATGGATAAATTTATATTTTTGCAATGATAATTTGATTTGTTCTACAGTGACTTGTTCTATTACTATTTTATTGCTTTTTCTGTCGGACAAATGAAAATTGATTTTGTGTGTTACAATTAAGCCGGACAAACTATTGTGCATGATCTGTTTGAGAACATATTTTAGTAGATATTACCTAGGACTAGGAATACCCTTCAATAGTCAGAATATTCTTGGTATTGGAACGCTTAATGTCAATTGTAATTTTCTATGGACATAGTGATTAGGTTGAGGGATTAAAGAATTATTACTTGAGGACTTGGGAATAATAAACCTTAAGAACTAATAGTCAAGTTGTCAAACTAGTTGTTGTAAGATATAGTTATATTTGTTGCACGATCGAATCATTCACCGTCCCTATCATACTACTCATATCTTCCTTTTTCATCTGTGCTCTAATTATTTACTCTATATGCAGTTTATTCAAAACAAATCAAAACCCAGTTTGATCTTTTGTTTAATTGAAATTGTCTTAAAACTCAGTGTCGTCAAGCAGTCTTTGAGATTCGATATTTGGGATTTCCCAATTACTACTACATAGGAAAAATAGTACACTTGTTATTTTCCCTATCAAATTTTTGGCGCTGTTGCTGGGGATAGCTGAAGATAACTGAGTTTTTGATTTAATTTCAATTAGAATTTTGTTTCTCTGCGACTAAAATTTTATTTTCTGCATATTTTTATAAATTATTATTCCTCATTTTATTTATTGCCTAATCTGTTTATGCAAGGTAAGGCCTCATCTGAATTTCTTTAAGACGCAAAAATTTAAAGAACTTTGCACGCAAGACGCAGACAAGCTCGTTTGGCTAAACTAGAATCTGAAGAAGAAGCTAGTTTAGTTCATTCAGGGTCAAATTCTGAAAGTGAGGAAGAATTCATGGGCGAGAGTCCACCAGCACCGGAGAGACTTCTTGGAGACTATGGTGTTACAAACACACCGGGTGGGAGACTAATGATTGTCAACCAACCGGTGAACGCTGCTAATTTTCAACTGCATCCTAGCACGATCAATCAGCTGGAAAGAAAACCATTCACCGAAAAGGTTAATGAAGATGCAAACATTCATAAGTACCTAAAGCACACGTGCATCTAAACGCCGTTTTAGACACATCCTCTTCGGTGATAAAGATCTGATTATAACCTGAATACCCATCTAACATACTTATGTAATCGAATCCTGCAGCGGAGTCGATTAGCATTTCAGCCACATGCATAGGGTACTCATCTTTAGGAGTAGCACTATTCAAATCTCTAAAGTATATACACACTCAAAGAGTCCCATTTTTCTTTATAACAGGCATAATACTGGCCAACCACTCGACATATCTTGCAACTCGAATGAACTTTGTAACAGCCCGAATTTTATTATTTGACTAATTAAATTAAATAAGAATTTATTTACTTAATTTGGACGAAATTTGATAATTAATTGGATCGTCGGTGTTATTGAGAAACATGTTCAGATTATTAAGTGAAGTTGGAATTTATTCGGTTAATCGAAGAATTAATAAAGTGGAGTATGTAGAGAAATAATATTAGAAATAATATTATTATTGAATTTTATTCATTTGAGATAAAGTCGGATTTAATTGGATTAATCGGAAAATAATATTAAGGGTAATAATATTATTTGTTGGAGCATAATTATTTATTTGACTACTCTATTTTATCAATTGGGCCTAATTAGTTAGGAAGTGGAATTATATGGGATAAGCCCAATAGAAATAATATAGTATAGGGTAGAATGAGAGAGAGAAGAATCATTTTCATTTTGCTGAGTTTTTTCAAAAGAAGGAAAAGAGGAGAAGAGGAGCAAAAAGGGAAAGAACAACAAGGGGCAAAAGCTAGGGTTTGAAGCACATTGAAGAGGTAAGGGGGAGAATCCCTATTATTATGGGCTAGTATAATGGGTTAATGGATAGATTAACATCTTTAGGTTTATTGTCTTGTTGAATCTATAAAAATGTTAGTTTGATTTTCGTAGTGTCCTGTGTTCATAAATTTGAAAATTGATTTTGGTTTGAAATATAAATTAACGGCAATGGTGAGGGGAGGCAAGTGCCAATCGACACACCCATTGATTCTATATAGATGCATTTTCAGCACTGAGCACCATTTTGTTTCGCTTTTCTTCCACGTATATACGTATATTGTGACATGCTATGATGGAAATAAAACAACTACTTGAGTCACTATTTTGTTCATATGCTGTTGCAATTGTGTCCTGTTTTCTTGTTTTCATTTGCTATGTGATATTCTATCTTCAGGTCTCTAAATATTACTTAAGAACATATATAATTTTCATGTCTCTTAAAATTACTTAGGGATTATATATATAATTCTATATTAACATGAATATGAACCATAAATTATGAGATGATAAATTGGAAATAGTAAGGTAATTAATCTTGGTATCTTACGTACTTAAACAGTAGGATATTATAATTCATAAATGTAATTCGAAATGGTCTCGTTTGTCCGAATAGCGGAATTAAGCGGTATAATTAGTTATCCGGAATTTAATGAAAATTTACGTGGTAGCTAAGTTTAATTAGTAGATTGACATGGTGATGTTATTTTCTTGAAATGTGATATTTACGAACCGACCAAAATAGTGTGGATTTAGATATCTTTTATATTAAATATTAGTTTTTTTTTTGGAATAGAAAATGAATTAGAAACTTGGGACTAATGTAGTGTAATTATTAATTAGTTGATTTACTTAATAGTGAATTAATTTCTATAAGTATAATTGATTGGATTATAATAAGTATTGAAATTTATTATTCGGTTGTCGGTAACTTACGGTATTTTTGAAAGTTGACCGTAATTGTATTTTGACCAAATACTAATGAATTGATACTTGATTTAGAAGTGTATTCTTATATTTTGTTACGATATGAATTAACATGAGATAGTATGGTTTACTAGTGTTAATTGTATTTTGGTGAATCATAATTGAATATTGTTTCTATTATGTGGATTGATATCAATGTGTGGTGAATGTTGTGTACAATTTGATATATAATTCATAGAGTTGAATTATTATGGGTATGCGATAAGTTAAGATTGATGAGAGGATCTTAATTGCATATGTTTGATTAACATTGTACATACATTCATATCATGGATGCCTTGAAACAAAGGTGGTTTGCTTTGAAACATAAGCGAGGCTTAGATTCTAGAGTGAATCGGAAGCGGTAAACTATATGTTTACGTTTGGTGGGCTTTGGTCTTGTCCGGATCGGAAGCGTGGCTTGGATTCTAGATATTGAATCGGAAAGCGGTGAAACTTTGGGTTCACAATTCGGTACCACATGCATAGCGTCACATATCTTGCATTGAGTCACATTAAAATTATGCGATAATTGAATATGTGAAGTTGATGTAGTTGTGATATGTGTATGAGTTTGATAATTGAAACGAGTGAGGTCTGAATACATATTTGATTAAATGTGTGAATATGTGATAATTATGGTTGTGTATGTAAACTGAGAATATAATAGTAGAATTGAAAAATTATACTCTTTAAGTTTGTTGTATACTTGATAACATGTGAAATATGGGTTGATTACTATTATCTACATGGTTATACATAGTGTGATTAATTACTTGAAGTGTTGATTTAACCATTGTATTCCGTTATACTTTCTTCATAATGATTCGTATTCTCACCCTTCTGTTTTAATGTTGCCCTCGTTTGGCGACATGCAGGTTCTGGAGTTTAGTGGCTCGTGTGTGATCTAGTCGGAGATTCTTCCGTGTTTGTTGGAGATTAGGTAGTGAGTCGATGCTCTGGTCATGTAACCCTGGGTAGATTAGTCGTGTTGAACTCATGTTTCCATTTGGTTATGTATTATGTTTATGACTTGAGAACTTGTTATTTGGCTACTTGTTGTTTGAGAGGTTTTCAAGCCAAATATTCTGATTATGATTTATTTTATGTTGAGATGATTATTGAGATATGATCATGGTATGGGACATGAATCATTTTATGAAATACATGAGTGTTTTAGTATTTTCCGCTGTGAATGCATATTCCGTGTGAATTATAATTAAATGTTTAGGTGTTATTTGAAATGGCCGGGTGTATCGTATATTGTAGATAAATGCTGTCGGTTTTTAAAAGCTTTTTAGTTTTTGAAAACGTCGATGTGACGCCCTTTTCGAATTATATGCATGCTTATTCTCTGATAATATGCTTATTTATTTTGGTGTATAAAAGGGGTGTTACATTAGTGGTATCAGAGCATGGTCGACTAGTTGGTCAAGGTTATTAATGTCTTTTATCCTGTTGTATTTGATTCGTGTATCTGACACGATCGATACTGTTTTGTCTGGTTGTTTGGTTGTTTAGGACGATGGCTGCGGGAAGGAATATTGACATTAATGTTGAGGCAATGATGAGGTAGACTGGTGTGATTGGACAAGAGTCGCAAGAGAATGTCGGTTATAGAGGAAAGGATGAGTTCCGTGCTTTTGGAGACTTTCAAAGGTGCAACCCGCCGATCTTTGAAGGAGGGTATGGACCGGACAAAGCGCACACATGGATGAGAGAAATTGAGAAGATATTTCAAGTCGTGAGTTGTACTGATGTACAGAAGGTACAGTTTGGTACTCACATGCTGACAAAAGAAGCTGACGTTTGGTGGAGTAATACTGTGCAGAGATTTGAAATAGAAGGTATTGAAGTTACTTGGACTCTTTTCCGTGATGCATTTTTGGGAAACTATTTTCCAGAAGATGTGTGTGGAAAGAAAGAAATGAGGTTTCTACAGTGGAAACAAGGAGGGGAACAGTTCCGTGAGAAATCGTATGATGACATGAGGGAACAATCTGGTCTTGGCAAGAAGCCAAGTGGGGGAGGAGCTTCTACTCCGATTAAGTGCTACAGGTGTGGCGAGACGGGTCACAAAACTGTTGATTGTGGATTTGGTTCGAGTAGGATTTGCTACAGTTGTGGTGAGCAAGGACACAATTGTGCCATGTGCGATAAGCCAAAGAAGGAGCAAGCGAAAGGAAAAGTGTTTGCGTTGTCTGGTGCTGAGACTACTTCTAAGGATAAGTTAATCTGAGGTACGTGCTTTATTATTGATAATGGTGCAACGCATTATTTTATTCTTTGGATTGTGCTATAAGATTGGATCATGTTTTATCTGTTATGTATAGAAATGCAGTTATTAATACAACTGCTGTGACTTTGTTTCTACTTCTTTTGCGTGTTTGAATTATCCGTTGATCATCTTTGGTAGAGATTTTGAGAATTGATGTAATTTGATTTCCGTTAGACCAAGTTGATGAATTTTGGTGTGAACTGTTTGGAGTTGAACTAAGTAATTGTAACTGTAAGAGAGATTGTGGATCTCGGTGTTGTAAGTGATTTCGAGTGCGAGTTCTAAAGGAACACTATTATAGTTTAGTGATGGTGGTTTATGTTTCATTATGATTGTCGACTGTCTATTGACAAATTGAGGACTTGATCACCCTTAATCTATTGTTGATAGGAGACGATATCATATTGAACGAGATAGACATGTCTTACTAACTTAGTAGCGTGTAAAGTGACTAAGGACAAGTGAAGAGTCAATTTGAGGAGTTGTTGAGAAGAGGTTCAATTGTCTGAGTGTATAGTCATAGAGTCGCGCATGTTTTGTCGAGTAAGAAGAAAATAAGGTTCTATGAGGTAATGTTTTTAGGATGTTTTGATTCTAAGAGCGGCGATGATCATGTTTAACATTTAAGGATTGTATTATCGGTGCTGAAAGAGAAGAAGGTTATGTAAAGCTTTCTGAATGTGAGTTTTGGTTGGAAGAAGTGAATTTTCTTGGATATGGGATTTCGAGTTGAGGTGTGTTGATGCAGATATCGATAAGTGGTAGCTTATGCTTCAAGGTAACTTAAAGTTCATAAGGGGAATTATTCGATGTATGTATTGGAGTTGGTTGCCTTTGTGTTTGTTTTGGAATGTAAGAGGCATTATTTGTGTGGATCAAGGTTTGATGTGTTGAGTGATCACAAGAGTTGAATATGAGGTAAACAAGACAAGTAGAATTTCAAAGGATTTTAATCTTTGGTTTGAATTACCACCCTGGAAAAGTGAAGGTTGTGGCCGATGCATTGAGTAGGAAATAATTTTATATAAGTTATGTTGAGAATTCAAGAATTGGAAATCGTTGGAACGATTTAGAGAGTTGAGTTTGATTGTGAAGCGACGTCTTCGTGTGTTAAGTTGGTATGTTGAAGCCTACTTGTGATATTTTGACAAGATTAGAGAAGGTTATAAATCGGATTTTTGCAATTGATTGACAAGATAAAATTGATTAATCAAGGAAGAAGTGGTAACTTTTAGATTTTCGAGAATGGTGTCATAAGATGATTGTGATCAAGTTTGTATTCCTGATGGTTTGAATTTGGACAGAGAATTTTGGATAAGGAACATCGTAATGATTTGAGTATTAATCATGATGTTAATGATGTATCGAGAATTGAGGGAATGTGTAGTGGTAAAGTATGAAGGGTGCTATACCGGAATTGTACATTTGAGTTGGATTTGTCAGGAATTGTTTCATTGGTGCAACAGTTATCTACTTTCGAGTGGAAGTGAGATAGTATCTCTATGGATTTTGTTTCGAGATTGCCAAGACATCGAATAATTGTGAAGTGAGTTGGGTCAATGTGGATAGTTGACGAAATGTGCTCATTTTATTCCAATGAAGATGGATCATTCGATAAGAGACTTGCTAAGTTGTGCATCAAAAGGATTGTGTGTTTGCATGATATTTTCTTCGGATATTGGAATGACATCTGTTGAAGCTTTGTGTGGTCGTAAGTGTAGAACGTTTTGTATCGGTATGAATCGAGAGAGGGAGTGGATGTGGTTTTGGTTTTGAGATGGTTGTGTCGATTGAATTTTCGAGGACGAAAATATTTTTAAGTGGGGGAGAGTTGTAACAGCCCGAATTTTATTATTTGACTAATTAAATTAAATAAGAATTTATTTACTTAATTTGGACGAAATTTGATAATTAATTGGATCGTCGGTGTTATTGAGAAACATGTTCAGATTATTAAGTGAAGTTGGAATTTATTCGGTTAATCGAAGAATTAATAAAGTGGAGTATGTAGAGAAATAATATTAGAAATAATATTATTATTGAATTTTATTCATTTGAGATAAAGTCGGATTTAATTGGATTAATCGGAAAATAATATTAAGGGTAATAATATTATTTGTTGGAGCATAATTATTTATTTGACTACTCTATTTTATCAATTGGGCCTAATTAGTTAGGAAGTGGAATTATATGGGATAAGCCCAATAGAAATAATATAGTATAGGGTAGAATGAGAGAGAGAAGAATCATTTTCATTTTGCTGAGTTTTTTCAAAAGAAGGAAAAGAGGAGAAGAGGAGCAAAAAGGGAAAGAACAACAAGGGGCAAAAGCTAGGGTTTGAAGCACATTGAAGAGGTAAGGGGGAGAATCCCTATTATTATGGGCTAGTATAATGGGTTAATGGATAGATTAACATCTTTAGGTTTATTGTCTTGTTGAATCTATAAAAATGTTAGTTTGATTTTCGTAGTGTCCTGTGTTCATAAATTTGAAAATTGATTTTGGTTTGAAATATAAATTAACGGCAATGGTGAGGGGAGGCAAGTGCCAATCGACACACCCATTGATTCTATATAGATGCATTTTCAGCACTGAGCACCATTTTGTTTCGCTTTTCTTCCACGTATATACGTATATTGTGACATGCTATGATGGAAATAAAACAACTACTTGAGTCACTATTTTGTTCATATGCTGTTGCAATTGTGTCCTGTTTTCTTGTTTTCATTTGCTATGTGATATTCTATCTTCAGGTCTCTAAATATTACTTAAGAACATATATAATTTTCATGTCTCTTAAAATTACTTAGGGATTATATATATAATTCTATATTAACATGAATATGAACCATAAATTATGAGATGATAAATTGGAAATAGTAAGGTAATTAATCTTGGTATCTTACGTACTTAAACAGTAGGATATTATAATTCATAAATGTAATTCGAAATGGTCTCGTTTGTCCGAATAGCGGAATTAAGCGGTATAATTAGTTATCCGGAATTTAATGAAAATTTACGTGGTAGCTAAGTTTAATTAGTAGATTGACATGGTGATGTTATTTTCTTGAAATGTGATATTTACGAACCGACCAAAATAGTGTGGATTTAGATATCTTTTATATTAAATATTAGTTTTTTTTTTGGAATAGAAAATGAATTAGAAACTTGGGACTAATGTAGTGTAATTATTAATTAGTTGATTTACTTAATAGTGAATTAATTTCTATAAGTATAATTGATTGGATTATAATAAGTATTGAAATTTATTATTCGGTTGTCGGTAACTTACGGTATTTTTGAAAGTTGACCGTAATTGTATTTTGACCAAATACTAATGAATTGATACTTGATTTAGAAGTGTATTCTTATATTTTGTTACGATATGAATTAACATGAGATAGTATGGTTTACTAGTGTTAATTGTATTTTGGTGAATCATAATTGAATATTGTTTCTATTATGTGGATTGATATCAATGTGTGGTGAATGTTGTGTACAATTTGATATATAATTCATAGAGTTGAATTATTATGGGTATGCGATAAGTTAAGATTGATGAGAGGATCTTAATTGCATATGTTTGATTAACATTGTACATACATTCATATCATGGATGCCTTGAAACAAAGGTGGTTTGCTTTGAAACATAAGCGAGGCTTAGATTCTAGAGTGAATCGGAAGCGGTAAACTATATGTTTACGTTTGGTGGGCTTTGGTCTTGTCCGGATCGGAAGCGTGGCTTGGATTCTAGATATTGAATCGGAAAGCGGTGAAACTTTGGGTTCACAATTCGGTACCACATGCATAGCGTCACATATCTTGCATTGAGTCACATTAAAATTATGCGATAATTGAATATGTGAAGTTGATGTAGTTGTGATATGTGTATGAGTTTGATAATTGAAACGAGTGAGGTCTGAATACATATTTGATTAAATGTGTGAATATGTGATAATTATGGTTGTGTATGTAAACTGAGAATATAATAGTAGAATTGAAAAATTATACTCTTTAAGTTTGTTGTATACTTGATAACATGTGAAATATGGGTTGATTACTATTATCTACATGGTTATACATAGTGTGATTAATTACTTGAAGTGTTGATTTAACCATTGTATTCCGTTATACTTTCTTCATAATGATTCGTATTCTCACCCTTCTGTTTTAATGTTGCCCTCGTTTGGCGACATGCAGGTTCTGGAGTTTAGTGGCTCGTGTGTGATCTAGTCGGAGATTCTTCCGTGTTTGTTGGAGATTAGGTAGTGAGTCGATGCTCTGGTCATGTAACCCTGGGTAGATTAGTCGTGTTGAACTCATGTTTCCATTTGGTTATGTATTATGTTTATGACTTGAGAACTTGTTATTTGGCTACTTGTTGTTTGAGAGGTTTTCAAGCCAAATATTCTGATTATGATTTATTTTATGTTGAGATGATTATTGAGATATGATCATGGTATGGGACATGAATCATTTTATGAAATACATGAGTGTTTTAGTATTTTCCGCTGTGAATGCATATTCCGTGTGAATTATAATTAAATGTTTAGGTGTTATTTGAAATGGCCAGGTGTATCGTATATTGTAGATAAATGCTGTCGGTTTTTAAAAGCTTTTTAGTTTTTGAAAACGTCGATGTGACGCCCTTTTCGAATTATATGCATGCTTATTCTCTGATAATATGCTTATTTATTTTGGTGTATAAAAGGGGTGTTACAAACTTGCTCTTGAGAAGCCTCTCAATCTCCAGCTTAAATTTTGCCATAAGTTTTGGAGCAAACCTCCGAGGTTGTTGCTTAATTGGTTTCTTCCTAGGTTTCATGGGTAATTGATGTTTAACTACATTTCGACTTAAACCAGGAATTTCATTGTAGTCCCATGCGAAACAATCTTTATATTCCTTCAGAAGTTTGACTAGCTTCATTTTCATGTTAGACCCAATCTTCGCACTTATATACGTCGGTCTCTTAATATCCCTGTAACACCCAAATTCTACCCGAAAATATAATGCGAGAAATATCAGAGTATTTAAAATTTCAAACAAAAAATTGGAGTATCACATATTAACTTAAAACTTCAACTTGTATTTCATTCAACAATGATACATAGCATTCGAATAACAGTCAACTATCAGCTTTATTCAACTCAAACAACTTGGAAGTATAACAAGTACTTCATATTATTCAACTTGGATTCAACGGTTATAATAACAACAACTAAAACATTAACAACATAGAAACAACAATATAGACAACCCCCGAGTGCTACGTATTAGAGCGACACACCAACCGGACACAATGAAGCTACAAACTTCCACAGCTATACTCGAGTACCTGCCCATTTCCTATGGTAGGGGAAACATTAGCAGAAGGGGTGAGATATCACACATTATAAAGGAAAGTATGACAATACATATAACAAAGGTAATATCATACACAATTCACCACTTCTCAAAATAAGCAATTTGCATCACACCAATAATGTTAACTATCAACTATAACAATGTATTCAAGTTTACAAGTATGTCATTCAAGCACATAATAACATACACTTCATAATCACAACAAAAAATTAACACAACTATCAACAATGGCAAAACATGGTTCATATATTCCACATATATACATATATCATTAATACATATATATTAGCATTCTCATCATATATGTTTCATTTACATATATCACATCTACACACATCAACAATTCATATCAAATAAATTCAACTTCGCAAACTATGCATTCACACATCATAGCATTCACTTCATAAACACAACAATTCAAAGCGCGACTTAATATGCGACTCAAACTATGCATATGCATGTGGTACCATTGGAGTAAAACTCCCAACGCTATCAATTGCCAGTAATTCCGAGACAAACATCCAACTCTATCATCTTTGCCATTAAAGGCCAACACTATCAATGTTATGCTATGCGACAAATTTTCGACTACAACTCAATAAATTCAATCAACTCTATCAACAACAATCAACTTTATCAACAAAAATCGACTCTATCAACTCAATCAATTCAATCAACTCTATCAACAACAATCAACGATTCATCACAATCTCGACATACCAACATATCATCATAATAAACTAAAATAACGAAAATTCGCTAGGATTCATGCTATAAGGCTATCCACATAACAATGCATAATAATAATCATATTAGCAACCACAACATTATCCGTAACAAAGGCATCCAAACCAAAACCACAATTTTGGTTCAATTCGCAAAATAATCACAATATGCCAATATATCAAGTAAACCAATTCAACTTCCAATTAACATTTACTAATTTAGATATCATGTTAATTATCAAAACGACATAATTGGAAAAGCAATATATCATTTTCAACGTAAATATTCAACCAAAACACTATTACGGCCAATTTCTCAAAATACCGTAGTTTACTGATAAACCGAATAATTTATCCAAGTCTAAGTATTTTCCAATCAAATAGACATTAAAATTAATTCAACTATTAATTAAATCAACCAATTAATAATCATATTATATTAATTCAATTCACTTCTATTTCTATTCCATTTCTAATTCTACAACAAAACCCATTATTTCACTATCAATGGTTTACCCACAACAAACACAACAATCTAATACATAAAGATCAACAATTGCATACAACTTATCACATTTATATCATCACATTCCAACAAACCACCAAATACCCAAAATTGCAACATAGAAGAACATGGATATCAAGTATAAAATCTACCCACCATAACCCACTATCATACACCCCTTTATAGTGAAAGAACCCCACCCTTACCTTGGTAAATATGGATTCTTTCACCATAGCTCTAAGCTTTTCTCCAAAATAAATCCTTTCAAACATCATTTGGAGACTGTCATACCCCAAAATTTGCCCATCTCATTTCTCTTATTCAAGCTCATACCAAAGTTCAAGACTCAAATATACATTCTCCTAAACAATGGCTCAATGAACTAGGGTTTCGATTTCTCTAAAGAAAATCAATGAATCAAAGTCTCCAATGGATTTCATGTGGCTTATGATGTTTCAAACTATCTCTATGGCAAAGTACAAGCTTCTATTCCAAGGATTACCCAGTCAATTGCTTAGAAAGATAACAGTCGACTAGTTTGACCTAAAAGTCAACTGTGGTCAAAGTACAGTCAAAACTCCTGATTTTTTGTCAACAACCTTATTTTGAAGTATCATTCATCATTTGATCAAGTATTGATCATGATTCATCAAGAAAAGTTCAGAAATCAACAAAACCTAAAGTTTCTAAATTAGGGTATTCTAGAAGAAAGTCAACTGAACTTTGACCAGCCATAACTCCTACATGGAACATCATAAATTTCCCATCCAATTCTCATTTTGAAGGAAGTTTAATTCTCTACAACTTTGTCTCTCACAAGCCAAGTCTAAAAATGCTTCATTTGAGAGATAGGGATCAAAAGATTATAGGTCTTTTTTGAAAGTCAACCAAAAGCAGTTTTTTGTCAAAGCCAATATCATCAAGATAAAATCATCAAATGGAAAAAAGCTTCCAAAGTGGCTTATAGAGGACATCTTGAGGTTTCCAAAAAGTCCTAGAACTCTTCCATATATTAAAAATTGAGGGAGATATGCCTTGTCAAAGTTGGTCATTTTTGAATGAGGTGCATGAAGAAAATGAGGGTTAAATTGAATTTTTTTCGCAAAGAAGCCCAATATTTTAAGATCCATTCTTGCTATACAAGTCATCTAGAAGCTCCAATCTCTATGCCACGAATTTATGATCCATAGTTGATTTTTTATTGAATTTTATTCATTAAAATAATTGATTAAAACCAAAGATTTGAAAAATATAAAAAGGGATTTGATTCAATTCAAATTTCCTATCATTCTCAATCACACAAATATCAGATTATGGTCTTAAATGCAAGGGAATATTGATTGGAAAGAGAACACACAAAATAAGCCAAAACTAGCAAGATTAGAATCAAAAATATTTATCCAAAAAATCAATCTTCAATCAAGCAAATCACCAAGATTTGATGAGTTTTTGTTGCCCTAATATGTTCACCTATAAGTATACAACCCCATCCATAGAGCCAAAAATCGTGAAGCAGAAGAAGGTAGCAGATCAAGTTAGAGGTCGATTCAAGGCAAACAAAGCATCACAACACGTTCTTTAAAGCTTTCTGATCGAAAACCAATCCTCACAGATCAACAAAACACCAAGAAACTCGACCCCTTCAGTCACGATTTGCACTTTTATTTTTAGTTTCGATTCTGGAAATTTATGCATGCTCATCGTGTTTTGATTATGTATTCATGTTTACATAAGCGTCTATGTGATTTCTGGATAGTTTGGTAAAGTTTGGATGCAGGTTTTGCGTGTTTCCATAGATAGGGTTTCTAAGCTTCAAATTAGGAACTCTAAAATTAGGCAAAATTGGATAAAACTATGAGCACCATTAGCTTTAGGGGATTATTTCTGGTTGATATATGCCTTTCACGTTAATTTTTGTTTCGATTTGTGGAAGTTTGGATTTTGCAGGTCTTGTAGCCATGGTTTTGGTCCGTAGGTAAAGGTTTCTGAACCGTTGGTAAAAGTCTGAGAAAATTCTCAATTGGGGAAGACGACACAGGCTGGCGCGAAGATGATTCGAATTTAAATTTTCAGTTTGTTATTTTATGGTTTTAACTTATATTATTGACAACAAGAGAAAAGTGGTGCAGTGGAAGTGAGTGTCGTCCAAAGGTGTTGGCATTCGAGGGCGTCGGTTCGAGATTGGGCCTGAGCCTTTGTTTTTTTTATAAGCGTTTGTGATTGTCTCTTCTTTCAGATCCAGTCCGCCTCCTTCACGTGGGCACGCGATGTACTGTCGTTTTCTTACCATCAGATCATCAGCCATGCAAGATCCAATGCCCAGGATATGCTGATCCACCATGGTCTCTCATAGGCTCAACCCACAGGATCAGAGCTAAGTTCCTCTAATTTTTTTATTATTTATTTTTTTTATCACCTAAATCTTCTTTTTTTATTTATTTATTTCTTTTCTATTTTAATATGTTTTATTTAAACTAATTAAAATATCTTTTATTTAGTCAATAGTATGTTCATGACCTTTGAACTTATTTAATCGAAACCTCGATTTTTCTCATAACATCAAAATCTCTTTTACAATAATTATCTTTCACATATGCTTTTAATCAAGTTAGGTTTTTAAGCTAATAATTATTTTAGGGTAATAATTTAATTTTGGACTAATTAAATATTTTTATGTTTTAAACCCTGATTTTATTTTAGATAACTATTTTTCATCATGGCTACTAATTACTGTTCTCCCTTAACTCTAAAAATTTCATTACTGGTAAGTGTTGCCCATTAACCCTAGTAAAGGTTTTTACCTATTTCTTCTATTAACCCTGGTTAACTTTTTGCCCATTCAGGGTTTGCCTTTTACCATGCATTTTTTTATTTGTTTGCCCAAATTATTACCATTTTGATTTTTGATCGGTTACATTATAATTACCGAGGTATTTAATGCACTAACGTTTCTCTTCTTTGTGCCCAATTTTCAGGGTTAACCAAGATCCTTCAGCCACGCGTCATACCAGATCGAAAAGCTAAGTTTTTTTTTAATTTTTTGTTTAATATCATTTTATTTTTTTTTATCTTGCCTTTTGGATTAAAATAGGGTTTGCATCAATATGAATCTGTAATACACTAACCCTTATTTATTTTCCTTTTAATTTTCAGAATTGATCAAGGGTTCGAGGAAGATCAAGGCATTCAAGGATTTTGATTAATTATTGTTCACTCTTATTTTCTGCCTTTATTCCCCCTTCCCCGCAGGTGTTTATTGTAATAGCGTAGGACTATTAAACTGTTTTACTTTTCTGCTGTGGTTAGTAATCCTAGGGATTGCAATCTTGAATTAAATTAGGATAACTAATTACAAGATAAATAATTGAATTTAATCACTTGATTGTGCACCCACACACCTTTAGGGTAACCCTTCTTGTTGCCTTATATTGTTGCCTGTTGCCTTATTGTTGCCTTATTGTTGCCTGTTGCCTTCAAAGTGTTAAATAGCCAAGTCCCTCGATTCCGAGGATGCCTAAAGCAAAGGTTGCCTTATTCATTGATATCATCAATTTTGTCCCTCGAAACTGCCTCGGTAAAACATGATGATTGTCTCAATTGCTAAGGTGTCCTCGCATGATGCCTAAAAAATGACTATTATATCCTTCCCTAAAGACTACCTACCTCTACATGGTAGGGACAGTTTTATGGCGAACGATAATCTCGATGACCCTTCAACATCCAATTGAAAGACTGCCTGCCCTCTCATGATATGGATAGACCCTTTCGCCCGAAAGACTTAAAGAACAAAAAAAAGACAATCTTAGGGTAGGTGTTCTTAAATGCTTGCTCACATTCAACTCAAAATTCAAAATGCTTTTCACACCTCCTTTTCAAATGAATTCAAAAAGGCTACGCTTATTTATAAGCTAAAGTCCTTATTCAAAATTTTTTCAAACAATTCAAACAAACAAAGTGAGCTAAGCAATTAAGAGCCCATGGATAACCATGGATACAAAGGGTGCTTTAAACCTTCCCTTTGTATAACTTACCCCCAAACTCAAAATCTCTTTAAAAGGTCTTTTTCTGTTCTTTTAGACTTTCTTTAAATTAGATAAAATAAAAGTCGGTGGCGACTCTTGCTCACCGCAACATTGTTTGCTTACATTTTAAAAGTCAGTTCTCCCACCGTATTACAGAGACAAACCTAAAAACCAGTTCGGGAATCAGCTTATCAGACAAACTTAAAACCCTCAAAATCAAAATCACTCAAGTCAGAACTTACCTCTATGAGTCAGGAATATTGTGTCCAAGTACCATAATGATCCAACGGTTGGATTGAGAGATACGCCCGATTTTCCAATGTGACTCTATGCAGAAACTTGCTGCAAAAATTGAGGCTACCTCCATAAATTTTCTTCTTCTCTCAAGTGCTCCCCTCTTCTTTCTCTTCTCTCTTCTTTCTCCCCAAAATGAGTTATGAGACTCCAACTCTAAAACCCTAACTTTCTACTCTTACTATCTCTCTTATGTCAATTGGGCATAACCCACCAATCCATCCATTATGTTTCTATCACTTAGGCCCATTTAGTTATATCTCTCTAATAACTCAATTAAGTCAAACAACATAAACACTCACATAATTAAATACTTAAATAATTATTATATCACATAATAACTAAATAAATAAGTAATTATTAAAAACACCAAATAATATAATTACTAATATAATTAATAAAAATCGGGATGTTACAAGGTCGGCATGGCACCAAGAGCAACAAGGTCGGCAAAAGGGAAAAGTAAGATTGGTGAAACAAGTGAAGACCCACAAGAGCATCCTCCTCAAACTGTCAAGAGTCGGTGACTAACGTTCAAAATCCGTAATCGGAGCATCCTTCCGGCAAAATATGGTAAACTTCATGACTTTCCTACTCATAGTTTCAATTTTCCTGCTAGGCTAGCTCATGCTGGGATAGCTAATTTTGTAAGTGACCATGGTGACTTTTATCTGGATCTTGTTAGAGAATTTTATCACAACCTTAAGATAGTCACTGATGATTTTGGTGATGTTACTCTAACATCTGAAGTGTCAAAAAAGGATATCTGTTTGGATGTTGAGGAGTTTGGAAAGCTGTTAGGAATTCCTTATGAAGGATTAGTTCTCATCCATGGTAATGTTCCAGAAGATTGGCAACCTTATAATAAGGTAGAAGTTTTTGTGAATATGTGTAGACCAACACAACGTGATACTGTTCCACAACAACTTGCCTCGAAGTATAACATGTTTGGATTGAGCTTGTCGGTTAGTGATAGGATGCTACACCTTATCATTGCTTATGTTTTGTTTCCAAAAAATTCTAACCACTCTCGTATCAATGAGTTTGAATTAATGGTATTGGTTGCTTTGACACGTAGTATTGATGTTAATTGGGCTCTCTCCATCATGTATCACATGCAATTCATGGCTTCTCTAAGTGGTGGTTTACCGTATGCTAGAGCTATTTCTCATATTGTTAGGGCTGCCGGTGTTCTTCTTCAAAGGGAACCAAAGAAAAACATGGACGAAAAGGAATGTGCAATCTTTACAACAACCGCACTCAAAAATACCGGTATTTTGACGGATATGGAAGGAAGATTTTATTACAAGGTAGATTTTGAACCAACTGTTCCATTTGTTCCTCAACCTCCTGAAGGCGGATATACTATGGAAATGATGTTTAACAAACTATGTTCACTCCAAACTTCCATCGACAACAACCAACGAGAGAACAAATTTGAACATGGTCTTTTGAGAAAGCAAATCCGTGAGATCCAAAAAACTCAAAGACGTATCTTGGCACACTTTGATGAAGAAGAGGAAGCAAGTGAAGAAGAGGAAGTTCAAGATGATGGAAATGGAAGCGGGGATGGAAGTGAAGATGATCAAGGAAACATCAATGAAAGTGATTGATGTTGTTTTTAATTCTATGTTATGTCCTTAATTTTCTTTATTTTTTTTATGTTCATCTAGACAATGTTTATTTTATGCTCATGATGTTTAGGCTAAAATTTGTCTTATCTTAATCGTTTAAAACTCCGTATTGTACCGTACTTAGTATCTCGTTTAATCTATGTTTGTTGTGATAAATCGTATGTGTTTTGTTTCATTTTCATATTTATTTCTCTTTCTCCCCATCCTTTTTGATAATAACAACGGGGGAGAAGAATATGCATATTTGTTGTTGTTTTGTTTTAAAAAATCAAATGCAGGCCATAACTAAATATCAATGATGAACTCAATTCATTCATCAAAAAGAAATCATGGATTTAGGGGGAGTCACTAACATAGGGGGAGCCTTGCAATGCTCAACAAGTTTCAAGTACAAAACAACATTTCAAAGATTTTCAAGACTTGGTTGTCATCATAAAAAAGAGGGAGAATGTATTTGCAAGCTTCTCAAATCAAAATTATAAATAACTTGGTTTTGATGAAGACAACTTGGACACCAAATATCATAAAGGATGAGCAAAAAGAATATCAAAGCTTTGGAAAATTCGTACCATTTCAAGTCTTGAAGAATTGTGAAGATTTAATAAGAATCAAGCTAAAATGTCAAAGGTATAAATAATTCTCACTTTGATATATAAATGTTCACAATATACTTTGCATGCATACCATAAAAAATGTCATAAGTTTCATTCCAAAATAAACCCTTGTTGAAACCTTATTCAAAAACAAAAATATGTGGAAAACCTTCAGGAACCGGTTCCTCCCTGCTGGGAACCGGGTTCCAGCAATCAGGCAAAATCACGCCTCTGGATTTTTGTACTAGGAACCGGGTTCTACCCCTCTAGGAACCGGTTCCCCTGTGTTATATTTCAAATTTTCTTTTGTAACGTTAAGCAGGAACCGGGTTCTTCAAGGCAGGAACCGGTTCCTACTGAACCAGTGTGTTTTCTTTTACCATGTTTGAACCCAGACGAAATTATATTTCATACACTTAAACATTGCATTGTTTCATGAAAATACAACCTTTTCAAAGGGTGTTTTACACACTATAAATTCTGCATCTTTCATATTCAAAAACACCTTCTTCATTAACAATTCCATACTCATAAATTTCATAATTTTCAAGTGTTTACAAACCAGAATTTTCTGTGAAACTTTCTACATTCATTTTCATTGAAAATTTATTCTAAGTTTCATACATACATTATGAACACTTATATACTCATTGAGAATTTTGTTGCTTGAAGAAGAAGATCAATCTAAGATTGATATTGCTCTCCATCTTTCATCATAAACTCTTGTATCATTCAAAAAGATTATTCTTCCTTACTATCCAGGATTGTTGGAAGTAAGTGTTGTGTTTTGAAGAGGATTGTTCTTCATTCACATTAGTGTTGTTTGATCTTAAAGGTGTTAAGAACCTTTGATCACCCTATAGGTTAGATAGTAAGCATAGGCTTGTACAATAACTCTAACTATAGTGAAATCTCTTTCGTGTTGGAAAGGGGACTGGAGTACTCTCAGATTGTGAGGGGAACCAGTATATATCCTTGCGTTCTTTACTTTTTTGCATTTTATTTCTTTCATCACTATTACCAAGAAAAGAAAAGAACCATTCAAAAACCTTCATACATTCAACCAAAAATTGTTAGAAGTATTCTCATAAAACTGAGTGAATTTTTGAAGACCTAATTCACCCTCCCCCTCTTAGGCGTCTTTTAGACTTACAATTGGCATCAGAGCTGGTTATAGGTAACCTGTTCCTAAAGATCCAGAATGGCTTCCGCAAATCAAAATCCGGTTTTTAAAGACGGTGGTAGCAACAAGAAGGCTCCGCTATTTTGTGGTGAATATTTCGATTTCTGGAAAATCCAGATGAAGGCGCATTTAGAAGCACAAGGAGAAGAAGTATGGGAGGTTGTCCTAGAAGGTCCTCATGTTCCTGTAACTGTCGTCAATGGTGTCGGATCAATTAAACCTAAAGCATCATGGAATGATAACGATAGAAAGAAGGTTCTTGCTGACAAAAAGGCTATCAATCTTCTTCAAGGTGCTCTTAGTATGGATGAATTTTTCCGAGTATCGGCATGTACAACAGCGAAGGAAATATGGGATACTCTTGTAGAAACTCGTGAAGGTACCACTGAAGTTAAAAGATCAAGATTAAATACCTTAAGTCAAGAGTACGAACTGTTTAGAATGAAGACCCTCACTACCGGAGGAAGATGAAAACTTCTTGCTTCTTGTGAAAAGGTTAGGCAAATATTTTGGTCATAAAAATAATATTGATAATGCTAACTATGTCAAAAGAAAGAAATTCTCAAAGCATAAGGATAAAGAAGCCTCCACTTCAACACAATAAGTTACATGCTATGAATGTGAGAAACAAGGGCACATAAAGCCGGACTATCCAAAACTCTCTAAGAAAAATGGATTCAAAGGCAAAAAGGAGTTCAAAAATAAAAAGGCCTATATTGCATGGGAAGATAATGAAGTAAGTTCTTCATCCGATTCGGATAGTGACGAAAGTGCAAATCTAGCCCTAATGGCATCACACCACTCAGATGACGAAGAAGGCGAGGTTAGTTATGATGACTCTCTTTTTGATAATGGTGCACAAGGTGCAATAGATGAACTATTAAAAGAGTGCAAAATCCTCTATAAAACTATTTCATCTCAAAAGAAAATAATATCATCTTTAGAAGAAAAGTTTAAAATAATTGAAGAAGAACATAAAGATGAAAAAGAAAAAATGATTAGTGTTCAAAAGGAGAATGTTGCATGCAAGAATTGTGAATCACTTTCTTTCCAAATTGTTCAATTAAAACGTGTTTTAGAAAGATATGAAAAGGGACAAATTGGATTGGAAAATGTTCTTAGCACACAAAGATACTCCAATAATAAAAGTGGACTTGCTTTTTCAAAATTTAATCAACCAAGTTCCAATAAAACTATCTCTGTCAAGGCTAGTAACCAACCAATTCAAGAGAAAGTGAACAAGTCTAAAGTAATTCAACATTATCATAAAAGGAAAAACTTTGTTAAGAAGAAATCTTATCGTCCTAGATATAGAAGTAATTTTGAACCTACTTGCTTTTATTGTGGTATTATTAGTCATACACGTAATGCTTGCTATATAAGAAACTTTAGTGTACCAAGTGGGCATTATGTGTGGGTTAAGAAAGGAACTAACTATGATGGACCCAAAGCCGTTTGGGTACCTAACAAAACTTAATTTGTTTTGTAGGTTTGCTTGAAGACCACTTCAAACATATGGTATCTAGATAGTGGTTGTTCAAAGCATATGACGGGAGACCTAAACCAATTTTCAGATCTAAAGCTTAAAGCCAAGGGTTATGTCACTTATGGAGATAACAATAAAGGAAGGATTCTTGGCAAAGGCAAAGTTGGTGCACCACCTTTCACATCCATTGAAGATGTTCTTTATGTTGAAGGACTAAAGCATAATCTTCTTAGCATTAACCAACTTTGTGACAAAGGCTTCAAGATCAAATTTACTAAAGAGGAATGCTTGATTATTGATGAAGTCACCAATGAGGTAAAACTCAAAGGTACAAGAATTAATAACATTTTTATGATTTCATTAAATGGTTTATCTTTGAAAGTAAAATGTCTTTTGGTAAACAATAATAATGAATCATGGTTATGGCATAAAAGAGCGGCCCATATTCATATGGATCATTTAAATAAATTAACCAAACATGATCTTGTTGTTTGCTTACCTAAGATAAAGTTTGGCAAAGATAAATTATGTGATGCTTATCAAAAGGGAAAAAAAACCAAATCATCTTTCAAACCAAAGAATGTAGTGTCTACTACAAGACCACTACAATTGTTGCATATGGATATATTTGATCCATCAAGAACAAGAAGCTTCGGAGGTAATGTATATGCTTTAGTTATTGTTGATGATTTTTCTAGATATTCTTGGACTTTGTTTCTTGTGCAGAAAAGTGATGCTTTTAAAGCCTTTAAGAAGTATGCAAAACAAATCCAAAATGAAAAGTCACTAAAGATTATATCCATAAGAAGTGATCATGGTGGAGAATTTCAGAATGCATCATTTGAAGAATTTTGTGAAGAACATGGTATCTCTCATAATTTTTCAGCACCAAGAACTCCACAACAAAATGAAGTAGTTGAAAGAAAGAATAGGTTTCTAGTGGAACTTGCAAGAACAATGCTTAGTGATGCAAATCTTCCTAAATACTTTTGGGCGGATGCGGTTAGCACAGCATGTTATGTTGGAAATCGAGTAATCATTAGACCTATCTTAAAGAAGACTCCATATGAACTCTTCAAAGGAAGAAAGCCAAACATTGCTCACTTTCACATTTTTGGATGCAAGTGCTTTGTTCTCAACAATGACAAAGACAATCTTGGTAAGTTTGATGAGAAATCCGACGAAGTTGTTTGTGATGATGATGATGATCCTTTAGATTTACCCACGGAAGAAATTTCAAATGATACAATTGTGAAGGCACCGGAAACTCAACAAGAAAGTGTACAACAAGAATCAAACACAAACGATCTACCAAAAGAATGGAGAACTCATAGAGACCATCCTATTGATAAAACTATTGGTGATATTAGCCAAGGAGTTTCAACAAGATTAAATCTCAAAGATGCTTGCTTACACATGGCTTTGGCTTCTCAAATTGAACCTTCCAAAGTTGATGATGTTAGAACAAGAATTGTTCTGATCAATATTCTTAGTTTTGATGATAACAATGTATATGAATTTTTTATAAGATAATATGGTACTCTAATCCTATGCAATTTCCATTTCAGGAAACATATAAAGAGTATGCACAAAATCAGCGCAAGAAGCACTGACTCAGAAGGTTCAGCATGCAACATCAGAACATGCTCTAGCAAGACATCAGAAGATGGTCAAGCAGAATTAGAACATGGTCTATTGAAGCATCAAAAGAACTTGAGATCAGAAGCAGAAGCACTGAAGTTCTCATGGTATCACGCTAAAAGCACTTCAAGGTCAGAAGACAAAAAGATGCCCTGTTCCAAGCTGTTTGACTCTGATGAAATTCAAACGTTGTTTCTACAAACATCAGATCAGAAGCAAGTAAAAGATAGCAGGCTACGCTGACTAACAAAAGGAACGTTAGAAGCTATTAACGGCAAAGTCAGTAACAGCAAGAAAAGCAAGGCTCGAGGTAGTTGACAAAAGAGTGAAACATTAAATGCAATGCTGTACGGATCACGCAACACATTAGATGCTCCCAACGGTCATCTTCTCAAACGCCTATATATATATAGAAGTTCTGATGAGAAGCTGAAGACAACATTTTGCGCAAACATACAAAAACACTGTCAAATTCAAAAGCTCTCAAACTTCATCTTCAACCTCACTTCATTACTGTTGTAATATCTTAGTGAGATTAAGCTTAAACTTAAGAGAAATATCCCAGTTGTGATTATAGCTTATTAAGAAGCATTGTAATACTCTTGTAAGAATTTATTTTACATTCATTTGTAAAAGGTTCCTAGAGTGATCAAGGTGTGATCAGAATACTCTAGAAGACTTAGAAGGTATCTAAGTGGAAAACCATTGTAATCAAGGTTGATTAGTGGATTAAATCCTCTGGTGAGGTAAATCACTCCAAGGGGGTGGACTGGAGTAGTTTAGTTAACAACGAATCAGGATAAAAATCATTGTGCAAATTGTTTTTATCTTAAGAGTTTTAAAACTACACTTATTCAACCCCCCCCCCTTTCTAAGTGTTTTTCTATCCTTCAGATGAAGCCTTAGGAGATGATCAATGGATAAATGCAATGCAAGAAGAATTAAATCAATTCGAGAGAAATCAAGTTTGGGAACTTGTTCCTAGACCAAGTGATAAACACATCATAGGTACCCGATGGGTGTTTAAGAACAAACTTGATGAGAATGGTATAATTTTTCGAAACAAAGCAAGATTGGTGGCTCAAGGTTACAATCAAGAAGAAGGAATCAACTTTGAAGAAACATTTGCTCTGGTTGCAAGGTTAGAATCTATTCGTCTCTTACTTGCATATGCATGTTCATTAAATTTTCAGCTTTATCAAATGGACGTCAAAAGCGCATTCTTGAATGGCTACATCAATGAAGAAGTCTATGTCAAACAACCCCCGGGATTTGAAGACTTCAAAAATCCTTCACATGTCTTTAAGTTGAGAAAGGCTCTTTATGGCTTAAAGCAAGCACCAAGAGCATGGTATGATAGACTTAGCAATTTTTTGTGTGAAAAAGGTTTCGAAAAGGGTAAGGTTGATAAAACTTTGTTCATTAAGAAAATCAAAAGTAACACTTTATTGGTTCAAGTCTATGTTGATGATATCATATTTGCATCGACTAACAAAGAAATGTGTGAGGAATTTTCATTGATGATGCAAGGAGAATTTGGGATGTCTATGATGGGAAAGATGAACTATTTTCTTGGATTACAAATTAAGCAACTCAGATATGGAATCTTCATCAACCAATCCAAGTATTGCAAGGAGCTATTGAAAACGTTTGATATGGATAATTGTAAAGCAATGAATACTCCAATGGGCTCCGGTACATATGTTGATCAAGATGAATCCGGTACTCCAATTGATATTACTAAGTATCGAGGTATGATTGGTTCCTTATTGTATTTGAAGGCAAGCCGTCCTGACATAATGTTTAGTGTTTGTCTTTGTGCTCGCTTTCAAGCAAATCCAAAGGAATCACATTTCATGGCGGTTAAAAGGATCATGAAGTATCTCAAAGGAACAACCAATGTTGGCTTATGGTATCCCAAAGGTAGTGTCTGCAATTTAATTGGTTATTCTGACGCGGATTATGCAGGTTGTAAAACTGATCGTAAAAGCACAAGTGGAACTTGTCACATTCTTGGAAATGCATTAGTATCATGGGCTTGTAAAAAGCAAGCATGTGTTGCTCTTAGCACGGCCGAAGCATAATACATAGCAACGGGTAGTTTTTGAGCACAAATTCTTTGGCTTAAGCAACAACTTCGTGACTATGGACTTGATCTCAGATGCATTCCTCTTCGATGAGACAACACAATTGCAATTAATATTACAAAATATCCAGTCATGCACTCAAGAACCTAACACATAGACATTCGACATCATTTTCTCCGAGACCATGTCCTTCAAGGAGATGTCGAAGTAACATTTGTGAATACTCATAACCAACTTGTGGATATCTTCACCAAGCCTCTTCCAAAAGAACCGTTTTACAAAATTCGACGAGAACTTGGAATCTTAGATGAAGGTGATATTTAATTATTTTCTTCATTACCATAAATCAAAGGTACACCTCTCTAAAAAAAATTATTTGTGTCAAAAAGTGTATTATTTATGTTCTTGAATAATGTCTTGTTATAAGGTTTTGTTATATATGTTTTTATTTTCTTTCATAAAAATAAAAATTTGGGCTTTTTCTCACTGGGAACCTGGTTCCCATATGTGGAGGAACCGTTTCCCCATAGTAATTTCCAGAAGCATGCTTTTTCTTTAATCCAAGAACCGGGTTCCAGGTAGAGAGGAACCGGTTCCCACGTCTTTGTTAAGCATAAAACGAATGTTTTTTTATTATCTGTCACGTGTGGATTTTTTTCTTTTTCTTCTTTCATTTATTTTATTTTCCTTTTATTTGTTAAAACTTAATTATCCTTAAAGTATCTTTATGTCATTTTAGTCCACATTCACTCTCATTCAATTTCATCCTCTCCAAAAACCCTTCCACCTCCATTGTCAAACCTCCATTTAAGCTCCAATATCTCATTTTCTTCAACAAATATTAAAAGCCCACTACCTCAAACCTCCATATAAACCTCTTTTCCTTCACTTCTCTTACTCACAACTTCCTCATCTCTCCAAATCCGAAAATCCCAAATCAAAACCCAAACTTTCAAAAATCCTTCATCAACCATGGCACCAAGAGCAACAAGGTCGGCAAAAGGGAAAAGTAAGATTGGTGAAGCAAGTGAAGACCCACAAGAGCATCCTCCTCAAACTGTCAAGAGTCGGAGACTAACGTTCAAAATCCGTAATCGGAGCATCCTTCCGGCAAAATATGGTAAACTTCATGACTTTCCTACTCATAGTTTCAATTTTCCTGCTAGGCTAGCTCATGCTGGGATAGCTAATTTTGTAAGTGACCATGGTGACTTTTATCCGGATCTTGTTAGAGAATTTTATCACAACCTTAAGATAGTCACTGATGATTTTGGTGATGTTACTCTAACATCTGAAGTGTCAAAAAAGGATATCTGTTTGGATGTTGAGGAGTTTGGAAAGCTGTTAGGAATTCCTTATGAAGGATTAGTTCTCATCCATGGTAATGTTCCAGAAGATTGGCAACCTTATAATAAGGTAGAAGTTTTTGTGAATATGTGTAGACCAACACAACGTGATACTGTTCCACAACAACTTGCCTCGAAGTATAACATGTTTGGATTGAGCTTGTCGGTTAGTGATAGGATGCTACACCTTATCATTGCTTATGTTTTGTTTCCAAAAAATTCTAACCACTCTCGTATCAATGAGTTTGAATTAATGGTATTGGTTGCTTTGACACGTAGTATTGATGTTAATTGGGCTCTCTCCATCATGTATCACATGCAATTCATGGCTTCTCTAAGTGGTGGTTTACCGTATGCTAGAGCTATTTCTCATATTGTTAGGGCTGCCGGTGTTCTTCTTCAAAGGGAACCAAAGAAAAACATGGACGAAAAGGAATGTGCAATCTTTACAACAACCGCACTCAAAAATACCGGTATTTTGACGGATATGGAAGGAAGATTTTATTACAAGGTAGATTTTGAACCAACTGTTCCATTTGTTCCTCAACCTCCTGAAGGCGGATATACTATGGAAATGATGTTTAACAAACTATGTTCACTCCAAACTTCCATAGACAACAACCAACGAGAGAACAAATTTGAACATGGTCTTTTGAGAAAGCAAATCCGTGAGATCCAAAAAACTCAAAGACGTATCTTGGCACACTTTGATGAAGAAGAGGAAGCAAGTGAAGAAGAGGAAGTTCAAGATGATGGAAATGGAAGCGGGGATGGAAGTGAAGATGATCAAGGAAACATCAATGAAAGTGATTGATGTTGTTTTTAATTCTATGTTATGTCCTTAATTTTCTTTATTTTTTTTATGTTCATCTAGACAATGTTTATTTTATGCTCATGATGTTTAGGCTAAAATTTGTCTTATCTTAATCGTTTAAAACTCCGTATTGTACCGTACTTAGTATCTCGTTTAATCTATGTTTGTTGTGATAAATCGTATGTGTTTTGTTTCATTTTCATATTTATTTCTCTTTCTCCCCATCCTTTTTGATAATAACAACGGGGGAGAAGAATATGCATATTTGTTGTTGTTTTGTTTTAAAAAATCAAATGCAGGCCATAACTAAATATCAATGATGAACTCAATTCATTCATCAAAAAGAAATCATGGATTTAGGGGGAGTCACTAACATAGGGGGAGCCTTGCAATGCTCAACAAGTTTCAAGTACAAAACAACATTTCAAAGATTTTCAAGACTTGGTTGTCATCATAAAAAAAGGGGAGAATGTATTTGCAAGCTTCTCAAATCAAAATTATAAATAACTTGGTTTTGATGAAGACAACTTGGACACCAAATTTCATAAAGGATGAGCAAAAAGAATATCAAAGCTTTGGAAAATTCGTACCATTTCAAGTCTTGAAGAATTGTGAAGATTTAATAAGAATCAAGCTAAAATGTCAAAGGTATAAATAATTCTCACTTTGATATAGAAATGTTCACAATATACTTTGCATGCATACCATAAAAAATGTCATAAGTTTCATTCCAAAATAAACCCTTGTTGAAACCTTATTCAAAAACAAAAATATGTGGAAAACCTTCAGGAACCGGTTCCTCCCTGCTGGGAACCGGGTTCCAGCAATCAGGCAAAATCACGCCTCTGGATTTTTGTACTAGGAACCGGATTCTACCCCTCTGGGAACCGATTCCCCTGTGTTATATTTCAAATTTTCTTTTGTAACGTTAAGCAGGAACCGGGTTCTTCATGGCAGGAACCGGTTCCTACTGAACCAGTGTGTATTCTTTTGCCATGTTTGAACCCAGACGAGATTATATTTCATACACTTAAACATTGCATTGTTTCATGAAAATACAACCTTTTCAAAGGGTGTTTTACACACTATAAATTCTGCATCTTTCATATTCAAAAACACCTTCTTCATTAACAATTCCATACTCATAAATTTCATAATTTTCAAGTGTTTACAAACCAGAATTTTCTGTGAAACTTTCTACATTCATTTTCATTGAAAATTTATTCTAAGTTTCATACATACATTGTGAACACTTATATACACATTGAGAATTGTGTTGCTTGAAGAAGAAGATCAATCTAAGATTGATATTGCTCCCCATCTTTCATCATAAACTCTTGTATCATTCAAAAAGATTATTCTTCCTTACTATCCAGGATTGTTGGAAGTAATTGTTGTGTTTTGAAGAGGATTGTTCTTCATTCACATTAGTGTTGTTTGATCTTAAAGGTGTTAAGAACCATTGATCACCCTATAGGTTAGATAGTAAGCATAGGCTTGTACAATAATTCTAACTATAGTGAAATCTCTTTCGTGTTGGAAAGGGGACTGGAGTACTCTCAGATTGTGAGGGGAACCAGTATATATCCTTGCGTTCTTTACTTTTCCGCATTTTATTGCTTTCATCACTATTACCAAGAAAAGAAAAGAACCATTCAAAAACCTTCATACATTCAACCAAAAATTGTTAGAAGTATTCTCATAAAACCGATTGAATTTCTGAAGACCTAATTGACCCCCCCTCTTAGGCGTCTTTTAGACTTACAATACTGTTGACTATCATCCACCCAGATGGTGGATTTGCTGCATTGAGTGGCTCATTTGGATCTTCTCTATCCCATATGAAACCATAATTTGGATCCAGATTCAAATATTTATAAATACTTTCATCTGAAGAATATACCTTTTATGCCTTATAACAAGGCGCCACATTGGCCAGATGTTGGTCGAAATGTTTCCGTCCGACCCCATTTACATCAGCCTTGTAATAACTCTGGTCAACTTCGACATTCTCCACAATTTCTTCTTGTCGCCAAATAGCAACCCTCTGATGACGAGTAGATGGAACAGCTCCCACGCCAAGTGTCCACTCTCGACCCAACAAAAGATTGAAATTCGCTTTGGATGCAATTACCATAAAAAAATTTGGCCTAGTGGTAGAACCGACAGCCAAATCCACTTGTATTACACCAAGTATGGAACTGGTTTTCCCTTCAGAATTAGAGAGAACCATATTACGGGGCCTTAAATCCCTGTCGGACTTGCCGAATTTCTAAAGAAAGGAATGAAGCATCAGATTTACAGCAACCCCGCCGTCAACAAACACTTTGTTCACCGCCACACCATCGACTTTAGCCCTTATAAACAATGGCTTTAGGTGGTACATCATTCCATGGTATGGTTTTTCAAAGACATCCTTCTGCTCCTCGACCACACAATTTCCCATTACATAATAACATACTGGTTTTTCATCGGCAGCTTCATCCTGAACAAAATCATCACCATTCTCTGAAACCTCTGATATCCTATCAAATTTTGTAGGTAAGACAGAAACAATACCGCAGTCAATTAACAACTCATCCGACTCGGCGTCGAAGTTGTCATCCACTAGCTCTTTGTCTGACCTAGGAGTGTATTCAGGCTCTTTCTCAAAATTATTAGTATTTTCTGGAGTTCCTTCAACAATACTCTTGGACTTCCCTAAAACGACACTTGTCACTAGCCGTGCATTTGTAACCCTCTTATGTTCTTCAGTTAACTTCCTATAGTAAGGTTTTTTCTGGGCCTTGTCGAAATTTTTTTGAACTGAGGTCGAACCTTCTTTCTTCGCCCTTTGATTTCTCTGATTGCGCCTTCATTGGGTCCTTGTCATAGGATTTTTTCCTTTATAATTTGGATACACATAGTCTTATCCTCTTGACTTAACGCCATTCTTGGAATTCTCAGCACTTGCTCCAGAATCCTGTATTTTCCATTTCGTGCGCATTCCATCATGAAAGTTAACAGGCTTCCCCCACTTCTCTTGGGGTACATCAGTCGGGGGACGAAAAGTTCTAAGTTGAGGCCCTTCAAATTTCTTTCTGTAGACCTCATTTCGACCTCCACTACTTTCTCCCTTAAGCATGAATCGACGGCCTTGACTCCGACGAGGGTCGAACATTATCCTTTTAGTAGCATCTATGTCATATACAGCATCACACCTTGGACAAAGACCCACTTGAGAATTGTTTTTGTGGCATCTTTCCAAGAACTTCAGCAAACCTTCACCAGGCTTAGGGTAAACTGAACTCAGTACCTTGTGATCGGTCACCATTTCTAGTAAGTTTTCGCACCTTTTTCCGACAAGAATTCATGGTCTTGGTAACACTAAGTGGCATTTGCATGTGTTTTAAAGTAAGTTTTCGTGTTTTCGTTTGTGTGACTTTGTTGCATTTGAATACGTTTTGAGTATTACAAAAAGTGCCTTTTTATGTGCTGGTTGTTAGTTTTGTTGGTCAGGTTGATGCACGGGAAAGATAGGAACTTGTGGCGCGCACGAGCGGATAAAAGAAGCCGGAAAAAGCTAAGTTTAAAGGTCAACACGGGCACCCGTGTGGAGAAACACGGCCCGTGTTGAAATGTGACTGGAAAACTGATTTTGGGAGCTGAAACAGAGCATCTACACGGGCACCCGTGTTCATAGACACAGACCGTGTGGAATTGTGGCCAGAAACAAGTTTTGACTCAAAGGGCAGACAAGCAACACGGGCGCCCGTGTGCAGCAACACGGCCCGTGTTGATGATGCGTGCTGATTTTATTTTCTTTGTGTTCCTCACTTGAAGGGGATCAGTAAGGGTATTTTTGGTACTTCAGTTTCAACCTGAATGGAAGGGAGTTATAAAAACAACCTTAGGGCAAAGAAAGAAGGACTTTTGGAGATCACAAGATAGAATTGCAGAGAAGAAAAGAGACGGAAGCGAGATTTTGGAAGACGAAGAGATTCAACGGTGGACACCATTGAAGATCCTAGTTCTCCCAATTAATTGTAATGTCTAAACTTTTCCACTTGTGTTTCTTGAATATTATGAGAGGCTAAACCTCCCAATGCTAGGGGGGTGTCCCTGATTCGATCTGTAATAACTCTGGATTTGGTATTTCGTTGATTTAAAGTTCATATTATTCAATTCGATTGTATAATGTTTATAATGCTTTCTTTATCGGACCAATAAGGATTGTTTTGTGGTTAACAATTCGTAGGACTACAATTGTTAGGGTTTGTATACAATTGAACCTTATAATTATCACCTAGGACTAGGGATATAGTAAGGTTATTCAGAAATTCTTGATAAATTAACGATTTGGTTTTGTCTTATTTCTCTAAGGACTTAGGTAATCGGATTTTAAGCCAAAAAGGTTTTCACTAAGGACTTAGGAAAATCATTCTTGAGAATGAATAATTGAACCCTATGAACGTGTTAAAGAGATCTTCATCTAGAGGAGTTAGAAATTGAATCACACACCCTACCTTAGCATTATCTTCTCATTGTCAAAAGCTCAGTTTTAATTTCCCTTATTTCTTAGAATTTTAATCTCTTTCGTTAATCATTTGAAACAACACCCTTATGATCTTTTGTTTAATTGACTTAGTACAATCCCTTGTATTTCCTACGCAATCCTCGTGATCGATACTTGGGGTAAAACCCATTATTACTACATCGGTGAAAATAGTACACTTGCTATTTTTCCGATCAAGTTTTTGGCGCCATTGTCGGGGATTGCCAAAATATAAGTCGTTAACTAGTCAATTAAAATTTTATTGCTCTGCAATTAAAATTTTATTTTTTTTTGAATTTATATTTGTTTAGTTTTATTTTTTTTAATTACTTCAAACTAATCGACTTCTAATCTTGTATGCGAGGTAAGGCCTCAGATGAAATTCTTTTTGACGCAGAACCAGAAAGATTATTGCGAGCACGACTTCGAGAAGTTAAACGGAAAAGACTGGCTTCAAAAGGAGAATCACCTATAGTTTCAGAATCGGAAGACGAAGAAAGAATATCTATTTCATCCGAACAGTCAGAATCTGAGCCTGAAACTATGGCAGCTGACCCACCTCCTCCAGAGAGGCTTTTAGGAGATTATGGAAGAGCTAATGCACCGCTTGGAAGAATGACCATCGTAAATCAACCGGTCAACGTGGCACACTTCCAACTACATCCTTCAACTATCCGACAGTTAGAGAGCAAGCCGTTTGTGGGAAGAATCAATGAAGATGCGAATAAGCATCTACAGAGATTCCTCACCACAACAACATCATTAAATATCGAAGGCCATTCTGAAGAAGCCAAGAGACTCGTGATGTTCCCATTCACTTTATCCGAAGACGCGGAAGAGTGGTTTTACTCACTTCCAGCTGGAAGCATCACAACATGGCAACAGATGGAAACCGCCTTCTTGAATGAGTATTTCCCTGCTTCAGTCTTCATTCGAAAAAGATATGATATTGTAAATTTCAAGCAGAAAGAAGGGGAATCGCTGGGAGATGCATACAAAAGGTTCAAGAGGTGTTTGGTTGCTTGTCCTACTCATAACATGGACCCAACCGAGCAAATGCAGACTTTTGTTAATGGTCTCCGACTTAAGACAAAACAGCTTATTGATACTGCTGCCGGTGGCTCAACAAATTTTTCAACAGCCACTGGTATCAAGAGAATCATAGAAGCTATTGCCGCTAATGAGCACATTGAGTTATATGACCGTGCAATGAGCCAACCGGAAGGTAAAATTGATTTGAAGCTTGCTGATCAGGTAGTTAAAATGGAAGAACAAGTCACGGCTGAAGTAGAAAGAAGATTGAAGAAGATGAATATTGGTGAACAGAAAGTAGCTCAAGTTGAGCCAGTCGCCTCAGTTGTTTGTGAAATATGTAGTGGACCACATTTTGCTATGCATTGTTTGGCAACGCAAGAACAGGTGGAACAGATTCATATGTTAAGGCAAAACAATCCATATGCCAATACATATAATCCAGGATGGAAAAATCATGCTAACTTTGCATGGAAGGATCAACAAGGAAACTTTCAAAAGCAAGGATCAACCCAATTTCAAGTTCCAGCGCAGACACAACAATACATACCTCCACAACAACAACCTCCATATCAACAACAATTCCAGCACCATCCACAACAGTTCCAAACTCAAGGTCAACAACAGGTACCGAAGAAAGCAAATTGGGAAATCGCTATTGAATAGATGGCAGCTCAAAATTCTCAATTCCAAGATGAAACAAGGAGCAATCTGAGGAACACAGGAGCTTCAATCAAAAATCTGGAAATTCAAATGAGTCAGATTGCACAACAAATGACCAACACTTAACCACAAGGTGCTCTACCAAGTGCTACGGTTACTAATCCCAGAGACAATAATCATGTGAATGCTGTGACAACAAGGAGCAATAAATCAAAAGAAATGCATGAGAAGAACTCTGATGAAGAGGATATGTTGATTGAAGTGGATGTGGAGATTAAAGAAAATGAGGTAGTAAGGAAAGAGGTCACAGGTGAAGAAGGTGTAGTCAAAGGAAAAGTTGCTACACCTAAACCAGCGGTTAAACTTCTTTTCCCTACAAGGAATAAGAAGAAAGAACAACATGAGAAAAACTTCGAGAAGTTCTTAGAAATGTTCAAGAAACTCGAGCTAAATATTCCATTCTTAGAGGCACTGGAGCAAATGCCTACCTATGCGAAGTTCATGAAAGATATCATCTCAAAGAAGCGAACAATCGACAGTGACCCGATTATTCTAACTGAAACTTGTAGTGCTATCTTGCAGGGAATGAAGATTCCGGTTAAAAAGAGAGATCGAGGTTCGGTAACGATTCCATGCACAATTGGTGATAGGTCTTTCAAGAAAGCTCTGATCGATTTGGGAGCAAGTGTGAGTCTTATGCCATTATCCATTTACAAAAGATTGGGAATAGGTAAAGTACAGGATACACGAAGGACACTTCAGTTTGCTGACCAATCAGTTAAAAGACCCTACGGAGTGGTAGAAGACGTGTTGGTGAAAATCGACAAGTTCGTATTTCCGATAGATTTTGTTATTCTAGAGATGCCCGAAGATGAGGAGATACCAATCATTTTGGGGAGACCATTTCTAGAGACTGGGAGATGCTTGATCGACATAGAAGACGGTACAATGACTTTGAAAGTTTATGATGAAGAATTGAAGATTGATGTGCGAAACACTATGAAGTACAAGGATGATGTTGCCACGAGTCAACACATTGAGGTAATTGAACAAATTTGTGATGAAGAAAACTCTTTGACAACACAGAAGTTACCCTTGGAGAGAGTTTTGAGTCTATCAATCTTCGAAGAGGAGGAGGTAATTGATGAAAAAGACAGTGAAGTTTTAGCCATGATGGAAACATCATTTGTCAAAAATTCTCGCCACAACCGATGGGAGGATCTAAGGCAACCGTTAGTGGAGGGAAGTAAAGATGAACCAAAGAAGGGCGGTGAACTAAAGCAATTACCGAAGAACCTCAAATACGTATTTTTAGACACTGAAAGTAAGTGCCCGGCTATCATAAGTTCTCACCTTGAATTCCTTCAAGAAGATAAGCTTGTCAAAGTTCTTTAAAAGCATAAAAGTGCTATTGGATGGTCAATTGAAGACTTGAAAGGAATAAGTCCAACACTTTGCATGCACAAAATCTTAATGGAAGATGATCACAAACCGGTTGTCCAACCTCAACGACGACTAAATCTAGCAATGAATGAGGTGGTTAGAAAGGAGGTGGTAAAACTTTTGGATGCAGGGATGATCTATCCAATATCTGACAGTTCATGGGTGATTCCAGTTCATGTAGTGCCTAAGAAAGGTGGGACTACGGTAACTAAGAATGAAAAGAATGAGTTGATTCCCACAAGAACAGTTACAGGGTGGAGAGTCTGTATAGATTACCGAAGATTAAATCTGGCAACCAGAAAAGATCACTTCTCGTTGCCTTTCATCGACCAGATATTAGAATGGTTAGCGGGTCATGACTATTATTGTTTCCTCGATGGATACTCGGGGTATAATCAGATAGCTGTTGCACCAGAAGACCAAGAGAAGACCGCATTTACATGCCCTTTTGGTATTTTTGCCTACAGAAGAATGCCATTCGGGTTATGTAATGCCCCAGCCACATTTCAGAGATGCATGCAATCTATTTTTGCAGATATGCTTGAGAAACATATGGAAGTATTCATGGATGATTTCTCGGTTTTTGGTAAGTCTTTTGATAATTGTTTAACTAACCTTGCTCTTGTTTTAGAAAGATGCCAACAGACCAACTTAATCCTCAACTGGGAGAAGTGCCATTTAATGGTACGTGAAGGTATAGTTTTGGGTCACAAAATTTCTCATAAAGGAATAGAAGTTGACCAAGCGAAAATAGAAGTCATAGCAAAATTGCCTCCTCCCATGAATGAAAAAGGTATTCGAAGTTTCTTAGGGCATGCGGGTTTTTACCGTAGATTCATAAGAGACTTCTCTAAAATTGCAAAACCGTTAACTACACTGTTGGTTAAGGACAAAGCCTTTGTTTTCGATAAAGAATGTGCCATAGCATTTGATACTATAAAGCAAAAATTAGTGCGACACCAATTGTTGTAGCCCCGGATTGGTCTCTACCTTTTGAGATCATGTGTGATGCCATTGACATTGCAGTAGGGGCGGTTCTAGGACAGCGTAGAGAAAAGTTATTACATGTTATTTACTACGCAAGTCATGTGCTGAACCCTGCACAGATGAACTATGCAACTATTGAGAAGGAGTTGCTAGCGGTTGTTTATGCCTTTGATAAGTTCAGGCAATATCTGTTGGGTTCTAGAGTCATTGTTTATACTGACCATGCTGCCTTGAAGTATCTTTTTGCTAAACAAGACTCTAAACCAAGATTGCTAAGATGGATCTTGCTCCTTCAGGAGTTTGATGTGGAGATTCGTGACAAGAAAGGGTCTGAAAACACTGTGGCCGACCACTTGTCTCGAATGTCACCTATTGAAGAAACAGAAGATACGCGCACAATAAAGGATGAGTTCGCTGATGAACATATCCTCGCTGTTATTGGTGTGCCTTGGTTCTCCGACTATGCGAACTATTTGGTAGGTGGTATTATACCTGATGATTTTGACTATAACCGAAAGAAAAAGTTTTTACATGATTGCACGTTCTACTTGTGGGATGATCCATTCCTATACAAGAAGGGACTCGATGGCTTGATCAAATGATGTGTACCCGAGGAGGAACAAAGGGATGTGCTAAAAGCATGCCATGACTCCGAATATGGAGGACATTTCAGTGGTGATAGAACGGCTGCAAAGGTCCTACAATCTGGTTTGTATTGGCCCACACTATTCAAAGACGCTCAAGGCATTGTGAAAGAATGTGACAGGTGTCAAAGAACAGGGAATATCTCAAAAAGAAACCAGATGCCGCAGAAGGGTATACTTGAAGTGGAATTGTTCGATGTGTGGGGTATCGATTTCATGGGACCTTTTCCACCATCTTTTGGAAAGAACTACATCCTTGTAGCTGTTGACTACGTCTCTAAGTGGGTTGAAGCAGTCGCTCTACCCACAAATGATGCGAGGGTGGTAGTAAACTTCCTCAAAACCAATATTTTCTCAAGATTTGGGGTTCCCAGAACACTCATAAGCGATGAAGGCACCCATTTCTTAAATAGGTTGATGGAGAATCTGTTGAAAAAGTACAATGTGAAGCACAAGATTGCAACTGCATACCATCCTCAGACCAATGGTTAGGTGGAGGTTTCGAACAGGAAAATCAAGCAGATTCTCGAAAAGACTATTAGTGCTTCGAGAAAGGATTGGTCTCTGAGACTTGAAGATGCACTATGGGCATACAGAACAACATTCAAAACCCCCATTGGTATGTCCCCGTATCAACTGGTTTATGGTAAGGCGTGCCATCTCCCTCTTGAGCTTGAGCACAAAGCATTTTAGGCTACCAAATACTTGAACTATGATCTAGCAAAAGCAGGTGAGTTACGGATTCTTCAACTCCATGAGCTAGAAGAATTCCGTGATCAAGCCTATGAGAATGCTAAAGTCTATAAAGAGCAGACCTGAAGATGGCATGATCAGAGAATAAAACAGAAAGTATTCTGGGAAGGCCAGCTAGTGCTTCTATTCAACTCCAGGCTTAAACTTTTTCCTGGGAAATTGAAATCCCGGTGGTCTGGTCCGTTTGTGGTACAAACAGTATTTCCCCATGGAGCGGTGGAAATTAAAAATCCAAACAATGGAGATGTATTCAAGGTCAATGGACAAAGGTTGAAGCCCTATTATACTGGAGTAGGAGCAGGAGTGATCGATCATTTGCGTCTCACCGGATGAGGTGTAGACCGTCAAGCCATGCGACGTTAAACAAAGCGCTTCGTAGGAGGCAACCCACGCTCGTTTTTTTTTCTAACGCGTTTTCTTTTATGTTGTTCTGTTTTATTTCATTTTAGGTGGTCAGAGTTTGGATCGGTAGGTGCGACTCGAGTCAAAAAGCACGAAGATTATTCGCTTTTGGTGCATAGAAGAACATCA